>NC_142701.1:8082390-8238819 GCF_029339155.1 Prunus mume
GGTTAGGCTTCTTGAATTTTGCTCTCCTGTGCTCCGCGTTGTTCATGAATTTGTGTCGAATGTTATCTTTGACCAAAGTCATCCATTATATAGAGAGTGCTACTTTTCCAAGTGCAAGTAGGAAACCCAAGCCCATAAGCAAAATAAAAGAAACGAAATAGGAGATGTTTCTGTTTTTCTTCTCCCTTGATTCCGAGTGTTCTGAGGAAACCAAATTCCCAAACAAAAGAGATAAAAACTAAAAACGCATGCCGCCACTGTCCCTTTTTAAAATAAAAATAAAAATAAAAATTTAAGTCATTATTCTTTTTTCTATTATTCCTTTAGTAAATTATGTATTTATTCTATTCTTTTTTCTTTAAATTTTATTTGATGTAGACAATATTCAGTCGTGGTGCAATGATTAAAAGTTCTAGTCGGAAGTTGGAAAGGTAGAATGGTTATAAGTTTTGGTTGGCACCATGATTCAGTGATAAGGAATGTGGATCATCATAATCTTTCAAAGCTATGAGTTGACTTAAGTGTAGTGTATATCAACAACGTTAATCACTAGCTGAATTATTTGTAGCATAATTTTAAATGTCAAAGAAACAAAAAAACGCTTTAAGGGTCCTTGTTTAGTTGATTATAAAGCCTAGTTGCTGCCAGACACTGCTGAAACCTAAATGCGCATCCACCAAGAAACTTTTAAGTGTAACCCGTTGTATGCAACCAATGAAACGGCAGATTTTCTCCTTGCATCCTCCCCCATAAATGGTTCTTTTCAGAGCCTGAATTCAACATTAATGCCTGAAATACCTTTTTCCCATGCTTTAATACTCGAAGTCATACTCTCTCTCTATTGGCAAAGAACCCATTAGTGTAGTAATTTGGAGTAATTGCTCCTCTCAGGAAAGGTCTTGGGTTCAGTCCTAGCATCCGTGAAGTGTGTGTGAAGTTTAGTATCCTATCGCTCATCTCAAAAGGAAAGGTCCTCAAAAGCCATACTCTCGTTTTGGATCGTACCAACCTTGTGCCACACAAGGACTTCTAGGTAGTAGTAGTATACAATCAAGGACTTCTAGGTAGTAGTAGTATACAATCTCCAGCATGAAGTTTGTTCCATCTGTTGGACATTTGGAGCTATGATCAAACTTTTTATAGCAGTGGCAATGGTCCAAGACGCATTTCTTCAAGTGTCACCTCAAATGACCTTAACTACCCTGCCATTGTTCTTCTCACGAAATTATAGTTTCTTCATGAAGTCTTCAATGGTATCAGCAGGGCCAAACATATTCTTCCGTTTGACTTCATCCCAAAGCAAACGGCATGTTTTATACCTAGGCTTTATCTCTTGACCAATCATCTCCTCGAAGAGAAGATACGCCCACTCACACTTATTTGATCTGCATAGTCCATGAATTAGAAGCGTATAGGTTGAGAGATCGAGACTGAGATGATGTCTATTAACCATGTCATCTAATAGCTTGCTCAAAAAATTGTCTGTTTTGCCAGTTTTAAAGCACATTTTAAGCAATGGATAGTATGTCTGAACATCAGGCTTACATAACCTTGCATTTTCCATCTGCAAGAGGACATCTAAGGCCTTTTGTTCTTCAGCATGATGGCAAAACATGGCAATCATTGTATTGTAAGTTGATGTATTAGGAGGAACCCCCTTCTTAGACATTTCAACCTCAAATACATGAATAGCGTCTCGTACCCGGCCAGCTCTTCCTAGTGTGTGGATCAGTGAGTTGTAAAAAAGTGTATCCGGATCACATCCAGCAGATTTCATTCTCTCATATAATTGCAAAGCTTCCTCAAACTCCTCAGACTTAGCTAGATAACACATGACAGAGGTGAAGGTGATAACATTTGGCGGGCACCCCTGAGCTTCCATTTCATCAAACAATTCATAGACCTTAACAAAGTTGTATTGGTGGCAATAAAATAGGATGATGGTCGAGTAGCTGATGACGCAAGGTCGACAGCCATGTCCCTTCATTTCTTGGATTGTCCAGTGTGCCTCATCAACCCGTTTGATCTTGCACCAACCATGAATGAAAATGTTAAATGTATGAGCATTTGGCGAGATGTGTGATTTTAGCTCTAAAAAGATCTCACGAGCCTGCTCAACTTTGTTCTCTTTGCAAAGTGTGTCAAGCAACAAGTTCATTGATTCCGTGTTCTTCTCCAATCCAAAACTTCCTAACTGATCAAACATCCTCACAGCATCCTCCCATTTCCCTGCACCAGCAAACCTTCTCATAACCTTACCAACAGTGTTAAGAGTGACCAGATGATCCTCACGCATCTTTTCTAACAAACCCATAATCTTATCCATTTGCCTCATTTTACCCAAAATGTCAACTATCATATCATATGCATCTGGGGTGAGTGTATATTCAGAGCGTGACTCTGCCCATCTAAACACACCCAATGCAGACTTCCAATCATTCTTAAACCGATGGAACAATTGACCAACAAGGTTATCTGTGAGCTGAATGCTATTGTATGCCGGATCATGTGCAAGAGACTGTAGAATCTCATCATCAGTCCTGCCAACAGATACTTTAGCAATGATAATGTCAAGGTCCGATAGTCTTGTTGGGTCTTCAAATTGTGATGACCCCTGCTGAGAAGACAAAATTGAAGAAAGAGCAGGTGAGCAATTTTCAGAAGAGGTATGGGAAAAGGAGCAAGAGTATGAAGTATTGCTTCGGAAGCGGACACTTTTAAAGCATTTCTGAACATGGAAGATCATGAAGATGTCCCCAGGAAATTCAAAGATTATGTCTTTTAGCTCCTGCATACCATAAAATAAAATAAAAATAAAGCTTTAGATTGTATAAAATCCAATAGAATATCGAGGGAGAAAAAAGAAATATAAGGTAGCATTTTATACAGAAATGACGACCTTCAGAAACTAAATTAGTATATACACCTCCCCCTCCCCCAAAGAGTGAAGGACCACAACAAACCCTAAACCCATGGATTCCACCTAAACCCTTAAACCCATCAAGAGGTAGACCCAAATAACACAAAGGCGCACTCCCCTGACCGCAACAGCCCAACATCAGCCTTGATGATACCCACACTAAGAGACTGTCATATTTAAGCATCAACAATACTAGCTGAACTAAAACATGCACCTCCAACAGTTAACACATGATCTTCTACTGCCCAAAGGCAGTGCACAAAAGGACTTGCAATACAAAGAATGCTTTAAGTTCCCAGACATACTCACGAAGAACAAAATCTGACTTCAATTTAAAACTGAAATGTAAATTATGCAACCTTGAATCAAGTTTATAATATGCTACAATTTTTTGAAGACAATAATATAATGAAAGACCTGTAGCATTAACAAATACTTCCCAATAAAATTTGTGAGAGTTTGTTCTTGGAAAATTTTCCATAAAAGAGCGTATTGGCTAGTAGCAAATTGAAACACAATCAACAATCCTATGGGTTCAACACAATAGCGATTTTATACCATAACAAAAAAAGATTTTCCTTGAAAAATTTCAACTGCAATATGAGAACCATACTTGTGGAAATGTACCAGAAAGCAAGCTACGCTTCTCATGCTAGTCAACATCTTGCAATGCATAAGGCAACAAAATTCTTGCAAAAGCATACTGACAGGCACGCGCGTTAAAAGGGGAACATTCAAAACATATAAGTAGCAAAGGACGTATATTGTACAGTGAAACTTGCTTTTTCGAACTTTACTGAAATCCTCCAAACGGAACACATTCAAAATAGCTTCTAATATGTTCTTCTTGACTAAGAATAATGCAAGAGCACTGTCATCAAAGAAATATGCAAGAGCATGTACATCATAATGCAAGAGATCAGGAAGTGAAATACCATATAAATTATGTACACCTGAAATGTGAAGAAATTAAGACCTCACAAGCAAGAAGATACCAACACTGATTTAGCGGCACAATAAAATTATTATTTTTATACCCAGAAATCCACCAATCCGCAAAGTGGACACAGCTTTAAAACTGGGGCTCCCCACAAACCCTACAATCTTTGGGAGGCAGGAAACACTTGCAAATAGCTAGGTAGGTACCTTTGGGGGTTTCCAGCCCCAGACCACATGGGAGCTCAATATAGAAGGAGGAATAAAATCTAGAACCTTACGAATGGATTGGAAGCTTGGCATCTTAATATTTCCATGAGCAGAAATAAGAACTAACCCCCAAACTAAATCCTACCAAAAAAGAAGAACCAAGTTCTGTAATCACAATTTCTGGATTGGAAGAATAAGAAATTGAAATAATGGTAGTTACATGAGAACAAGATTATACTGTTCAAAGGCACCTTAATTGTAATAAACTTCTGAAAAAATGAAAATGCAACACTGTATGAAGAAAAATCAGACAACAACAGTCCACCCACCCCATTGCTTAACCAAAATTGAAGAGAATTTTAAAGGCACAATAGTCTTACCACGAGAATTAAATATCTGTCGTTGAAAATTTCTCCAACTATGGTTGAAATTTCTTAAGGCTTGTTTACAACATACAAGTGAGTTCAAATCATTATAATTGTCAAAGCAGCTACTCGGTCTATTTAATTACCACAAAATCAAGCCTATTTGTCACCTTCTAAGTGAATACTAACCCAACTACCAAGAAAGCCTGCTTTCAAGCAAGAATATAAAAGTGATTACCTAATGTTAAATGTCTCTTTGTTGTACAGTGGCTGTACTGTAGTTCTTTTAATTAAAGAAATTATGTTTCAAATCAGAAAATTATTATTATTATTATTATAATACCAATCCAATGTTGATAAGTAAACTCACCAAAAAACCAAGCAGCTCCACTTCAAATCCCCAAGTAGACCCACTAAGAATATATTTGAGAAACAACAATTACTACACACAAATGAACATGCATTGTCAACTCAAACCAGGACACACAATTATATATTTTTTGATATATATATATATATAATATATATACAGAATATATATATATATATATATATATATATAATATATACATGTATATATTTTGAAGGAATTCATACGAAAATCAAATCCACAAACCCGCTTATCATTCTTAGTTTACTAGTTCCATCATGATTAATGTTATAACTATATCACAGTGATTTCTAATCTTACCAATTGCAAGTAATGTCTTTACCCCACATTTGACATATACTATATATACATTATAAGGAAAACAATAGAAGGAGAAAAAGCATCCCAGTATACATACGTTAAAGTTTATAATCACTTGCTGCCAACTTCGAACTCAAATCTGAGAAAAATACACAATGCCTAGATACAAAGCAAAAAAGAAACAAAATATATTCATAGCAGCACCATGCACTAAAGCTCATTGTCGCCATCAAACTACACACATCACACATTTCTTGACATCAATTGAGATAAAATTAGCCAATTTACTGTGTTCTGTGAGACCCCAGCAGATCATACCACAAAACATAGAAGGTGCAGCATTATCAGTGCTCTGAAGGTGTTAGAAAAAGAATTTTTGAAAACCATGGGCCATTTATTATTTCTTTTTATTTTTCAGTAGATTATCAATAATTCAGCTATCCTTCTCAAATGGGTTCAATCCAAATCGAGAATTGACTTTCTACCTAAGCTTTTCCTCATGATGCAATTCTAATATCTCACATGAAAAACCCCATTTCACATTTACGACCCAAAACAATCCAAATCATGTCATTCTCGTAAAACACATATCCATAAAAACAACAAATACAAAGAAATAAAAAGGGAAAAAGGAAAAACAAAACACAACCCATATAAAAGCAGTTGCTCAGATCTATAGGGAAATGAAAAGGAAAAGATGGGGGAAACTTACAGATGAGGCAAAATGCTATTGAAGCAAAAGGAGCTTGATGATTAATCTACGTTTGGTCTTTATCTTCTTTTCTTTTCTTTTCTTTTGGGGTCTGTGTCTTCTTCTTCTCCTTCTACTTTATATGATGATGTTTCGATTTGAAGTTAGGAGAAGAGATGAGGAGGAAATGGCCGTCCGGTCCACGGTGTTTTGACCACAAATAGAATGAATAAACAAAGAGTATAGATTCGCTAATTGCGTGCACAGGTGTCACTCGTTTTGTGTCTTTTCCACGGCTCAAGGGCCGTTAAATATCCCAGAGGGCGTTGGGCGTTGGGCGTTAGGCGTTAGTTTCAGCACCTGAAACGGCGCGTTTTGGTTCGTTACGACGGTGGAGCTTTTTATATTCATTAGAGTATTGGGAGGGTGTATAATGGGGTGTATGTTAAATATACACCTTTTGCGATAGGAATCATCTGAAATAGGAGGTGTAAACAAGTGTAAGTTTGCATCCCCACCATGATATGCAAATTTATATGTACATGTACATCATTTTTTACATATATTATAGGTGGGACCCAGCTAAAAAAGGTGAGATATAGTGGAGAAAAGTCAGCAAAAAAGTTGCTGCACCAAAATTCATATGTGGGCCCAATTTTTGGTTTTCATCTCTCTCCCCCAATGGCTACATTGCTGGACCAATAGCTTTAATTTTCAAAAACAGCTAGCTTTAATTTTTTTTTAATGAAATCATATCTTCTCCGAATTTAAATATTTTTAGGTCTATTTGTTTAAAAAAATAAAATTAGCCTAATACAATTTTTGTGAAGTTAACACAAAAACGAATTAAGACAAAAAAAATCAATTATATATCTTTATATTTACATCTTTCCATTTTGAGCAAAAACTATACTTACAACCCTCAAATGTGTAAAAGGGATGTAAAAGTGGCTTTATACCCCTGAAAATACAACTCCCCCCTCCCCCCCAAAACTGTAGATGCTTTTACTCGTTATTATTTGATTTAATCCACGTATATGTCCTCTAATAAAAAAAAAATTGGCAAAATTTTGAAAAATCTAATTGTTAAAATTAAAATCACATTAATGTTTAAACAATTTAAAATGCTTTTTATATTTAATTTGGATTTTAAATTTTTTATTAGCTGAAATTAAGGGTAGGCATCGAGACCGAAAATCGGAACACCTAGCCGCACTGGACGGAAAAACCCGTGTTGACTAAAAAGTCAACAAATCGGCACCGATTTGGACAGGACCGAATTAGTTGTGTATAGTTTTATTTTATTTTAATTCTTTAAGTATAATGCTACATTTATGATCCTATAACTAATATTTCCCCAATCCCAATTTTAAAGCACCTCTCTTTTTTATGCTCAATCATCTCTCTTTGCATGAAATTAGGTCATTTGTGAATTTTAAGTCTAAAAAATAAAATTTTAGTTGGAATTTGTAAATAAAAAATTTGAAAATGATATAATAAAAAATCTTGTCCAAAGTGGGAAAAATCAGAAACCGCACGGAAATCGGTTTAAAACGGATCGATCGGTTTCATAATTTTTTTTTACCAAAAATGAACCGAACCGCACCAATTGAATAATATCGGTTTCGATTCCAGTGTGAGGTGGAAACCGAATCGGACCGCTCCCACCCCTAGCTGAAATTACTAAAATGCCCATACTACGTTAGCAACTTTAAAGTTTTACTGAAGAAATTATGGAATTGGATAACATGAGACATGGAATGCAAGCATATGGGGGATATTTAGTTAGTTGAAAGTTCAGGGAGTAAAGTGAGACTAAGAAAAGAACATGGACATATCAATAAATGGCTTAATTGCTACAGTGCCCCCTAAAACATTTATCAAATCCCACATTGCCCCCTCAAAGTTAAAGTGACCCACTTTGCCCCCTTAACCAAAATTTGGTGTGTCACTTTCCCCCTTATGTCAACTCCATCTCAAACTCTTTTAAAACTGATGATGTAGTAAGGGTATATTAGTAATTCCATCCTAGCTGGACAAAAACATCAATAAAACATTCTTAATTTTAAAAAATTAATTAAAACATTTAAAAAAAGCATAAATTAAAATTAAAATCCTTGAATTTGAAAGCTAAAAATCCCAACCCAAAAAAACAAAAACAAAAATATATGAAAACAATGAATTTGCTCCTATTCAAGTCCTATGCTTCATTGATAAAGCTTCTCCTCAAATCCTTCTCATACAAAACCTCATTTTTGCTTGGCCTTATTGATGAAGACATGTAATTCGATCTTGAAGAAAGAGAACCTTGGAACCTCAAACCCCAAGACTTTTGGCGGTTAATCTCAGATTCCACCATTGAAGGATTGTTAACAACTTCTCCCTTGATATCCATCCTTCCTAATAATCTTGATCTTCATGGGATTGGAGAAGGAAGCATAACACTTTCTTTCAACTTCTCTCTTCGATCCCAAACCCAAAACCCCACCCTCTTCCCTCAACCAAAAAGTCATCGCCCTCTTCAACCCACATCCTCACACACCCCCTTCCCTGATGCACAATCTCATCGCCAGCCGACCCTCCAATATTGATTTCCTTGTGATGAAGCCCAATTACTACCAAGATATTAGCCCAACCCAAGACATCTTCTTGCTGTTGGAGATAGCTAAGGAACCTCATAAAATTAGTATCTATTTTAGAATAATAGTATCATTCCATGTAGTACATGAGCTGTCACTTACTGACCATGTTTCCTGTCCGACACCTAGTCGATGTCGAGCCCACTTCACTAGAATGCCTTTCTTTCCCAAGTTAAAAGCAATAAATGCAAAGATTCCTACTAAAAATTCAATAGAGCTTCTCCTATAAAAGGGTCAATTCCTAAAAAGATATTCATCTGTAAGACAAGTAATAACAAAATCTCAACTTCTAACAAGCACAAGATAAGGCACACAAGCTGAAACACAAGTCAACAGGCCTCAGGCCAATAATGCAACCCTAACATAGGAAATACCAGAGAATACTAAGTAGTTATATCTAATTACAACAAAAGGTAGTTCCACACACTATCAACAAGAAGTCCTACAGAAGAGGAAGCGGAGTGCGCTAGAAGGAAGACTCAACGTGGATACGGCCTGGGGGGGCAAAACAGAAAAGTGTGACTAGACAAAAACAAGGTTTTAAACATAATTTATAGGCTTAATTACACCAATGCCCCCTGAAACTTCAGTCAAATCCCGCTTTCCCCCCTTTCCCCCTCACCCCCCCAAAATTCAAAATGACCCACTTTCATCCCTTAACCGAGATTTGGTGACCCACTTTATCCCATGCCTTCAACTCCATCCAAAAGTCTGTTACTTTGATGATGTGGCAAGTGGAACCCACCTTCACATAGATAAAAACATAATTAAGTCCTATAATAATAAAAATTAATTTCAAATAAAAATAAAACAATAAAATAAAATAAATAATTTAATAAATTGATAACACATTCCACACCACCCTATCTCATACTACCCCACCCTAACCCAGAACCCAGCCTCCCAACACCCACCAACAGCACAACGTGTTTATGACCCTGAAAGAAACATTAAATCCTAGTTATATTTAGCCACAAAAATAAGGTTACAATTACATTGAGGCAACATAAGCTTTAAAATTTAATCTTTAAGCTATAACATAACTAATGCCAAGTATCTTGAGGTTTGGTTTAGATTGATCCACTCCTAGACATTCTAGACTACGAGAAAGATAGAGTAGAAACTTTACCTTTGAAACAGTACTCAAGGTTGACATCCTTTGAGTTGATCACTTTATGGAAGGCTTTGTAGATTCACGAAATCACCAATGGAAGCGACCTCTAAATTTTCCACACTAAGGAAGATGGAGGATATGATGCAACCTAGGAAGGAAGGATGCTAGTGTTCACTTTCTAGGGTGGCGATTTTTTCTAGGTGGAAGGAGCTTGATGGTGTTCTAACTCCTCTCTTGAAATTAGCTCAAAAACCCTAACTTCTCTCAAGCGACAAAGTTCATTTAAATAGACTGATAAGAAGGAAACCTAAATCTCCCTCTAGGTAAAACTAGCAATGGGCCTCTATTGGGCCTCTTGGGCTTATGTGGTCATCCCACTATGCCCACATGTCTTAACTAACCCAATGGGCCTTGAACCCAATTTATAATTTTGGCCCAAACTACATTTTTACCGCATTATCTTAATTAATTCAATCTCCATTAAATTAATAAGTCTATGCACATTATATTTATTTCCTTTCATCTAACCTTATTAGCGTGCGATCCAATAGATTCTAATCGTCAAAATAGTGGGCGATCCAAAACTCTTTATTGATTGATTGTGAATTAAAACTCCCTTTTAATTCTTCCTTTATGAGAACTACATTATGTTTTATTCTCAGGGCTTCCACAAACCGTACGTGACATCTAGCAACATGTCACGGTTGCCTAAGCCAATATAGAAATGGGGTTGTGAACCTATTCAGTTGAGATTACCGTGCAATACCATTCTTCTTTTAATCAATGATCTTGATCATGCTAATTTGGGCATGGAATTCATGTCAAGCCCATTCATTGGAGCATGATCACAATATATTTTATTGATCTAGCTCATTCCTTTGGCCAAAGACTTTTGAGTCACATCTTTTGAGCATCCTCATTTACTGAAGGTAGAGATCCTTTGTTATACATTCACATGTCTCCATGAATTGATCATGAACCCTAGTAATAACTTTGGGTTATGTCCAGAGGAACACAACACTTCAACATGGCTAAGGGCCCATGACGCTTCCATAATACAACTTGTGGTGCCTCAAGTCAATGACTAATTTGCACTATTCCAACTTGAGAGATCCAGATTGACATGTAAGTAAAACTTCCATTCAAGTTCTCTCTGTTGATCACGTTTAGTGAGTTCATTCTCTATTAAACACCCATACATTTATCTTAGTGTCTCCACATGAATGATTCGATACCGGTTATCCTCTTGATTGAGCAGATACAATGCATGATAGCCTTGTGGATTATCGATGCCCAGTTGATTATCCTATTACCATGAACTATTTAGGATGTGGATATGGTACAAAAAGGTCTCATGAACTTAACTTCTTTAAGGTGGATTATCCTAATACCCCGAAAAATTCAAGGTGGATTTTCATATTTTAGTGAAAAATAATATTATGGTGGAGAATGATTATAGGTATTTTATCAAGTGATTTTGGATGGAGATTGTTAAATTAAATGTGTTTAATTTGAAGTTGGACAAACATGACAAAAATACCCCTATGTGTGGATAATTACCAAAATATCCTTGTAGGCCCAAAAAAAAAAAAATTCTGAAACGTCGAGGGAATCAAACCATCGTCCTCCCATTCCTCCCCCATTGCCTCAAGCTTTCAAAACCTCCATTATGAAATGATGAATCACCTAGTCTAAAGTAGTGAGTCACCTAGCCTAAGAGATTTTTCTTAATGAAGCTGAAATCTTTTTAAGAACTAGGGGAGGTGAGTTGTTGGCAGGAGAGAGAGAGAGAGAGAGAGAGAGAGAGAGAGAGAGAGAGAGAGAGAGAAAGAAGAAGAAAACTAAGAAGAATGAGAAAAAGAAGAGAAGAGAAGAAAAATCTCTAAGGTGAGTCAATTTCGAATTTTGATTAATAACTTTGTGTTTGCGTGTTTCTAGTCCCTTAAAGGGTATTTTGAGTCATTTGAGTGTTGGGGAAACTGAGTTGGAAGAGTTTGAACCTTTATTTTCGGATTGGGTGCATAGAGCAATTTTTCAAGTGTGAGTGTTGTTGATTTTGGTTCCATTTTGAGTTTTTGATGAGTTCTAATGATAGGTATGAACTTTAGAAGAGTTTTAGAAGCCTTAGGAACAACTTGGAAGTGTTAGAATGGTTGAAAACAACTTTGAACCAAATCTGGAAATTTGCATTTTCTGAAAATTTGTAGTTCGTGAGCCTCACTTTGGCTCTCTTTTTCTCCCAATCCTTTGAGTGTTTGAGGAAGCCATTTATTGGGTTTTAAACTAGACTTGGCAAGGAACAAAACACAATTGGTTTCGTTGAATTTGGTTGAGTTTTGATACATCAAACACATGTGCAAAGTTTAAAAAAATCTATTTTCCGCAGAAAAACCAGCAACGAGTCCAACTTTGGAGCTAGTTTTCTCCTTCGTTTTAGCTCCATTTTCAGTGTGATTTGTTGGGTTAGAAACTAGAGATATCAAGCTTTAAAACCATTACAAGTTTGCCCATTTTCGTTAACGTTTGGTTGGTCAAAATGTCTCACAAAATCTAGGGTTTAATCTGGAAAACAGAGGAAGCTTGAAATATTATTGTTATTATCTGTAGTATTATTTAGCAAAGATAAATTATGTTTGCGATGCATTATATATGCATCATAAATACAGTTGTGTTGGGTCTGTGTGTAGTTTAAGGTATATCTAAGGGGTTGGAGAATGCTTTAGATATATCTGAGTAAGAAAAAAGTAAAATATATTCAAGTGACGGGAGCATGACTTGAATATAATGAGGTGATGGGAGTAGGGCCTCTAATGAAAAGTGAAAGTTGAGAAATTCGTAAACAAAAGAAAAATGGATTAAGGGACGGATGGGCTTTAGTTCATATTTTAGAATATTCGGAGCCACAGTGGTAAAACGCATGATATGGGACATGCAGGCTTATTGCCATAAGGTATGAATTAGTGGGATTAGAAGGAAGTGAGTTCATGACATCACTGCATATACAAGTTTATTTATCTGGTATGGTTGCAGAATTTATGTATCTTGTGTTGTTTGATGCAGGACACTTTGATTAACTGTGATAGTTGACCTTGAGGGGTTTGATGGTACTCTATTGAGCATTAGAATACTCATACCCTAATAGATTGTGCAGGATTCAAGGCGAACTTTGAGGAAGCGGGTTTCAACCAAGCTACTAGGCTTTTGTTGTTGATTTGTGTAATTAACATTTGTAAGTAGTCTACGGTTTAATAAAGATCTTAGTGTGTAATTAACTACGAGTTACTACGACTCTGATTCTGTGTTGTTAAGTAAATTTGTATTTATTTGTGGTTCTTTTTTCCATCATATCATGGTTGTAGGGTTTTATTCTTATAACTATGGTATGACTCACACCCTGATTCGGGAATATTCCTTATTTTCGAATCAGGTCGTTACACCACCCTTCTCTATACAAGTCTTTATACCACACTTGCAACGCCGACAATTGCTTCCATCGCACTCCAAATTTGAAACCAATCCTCCCTTCCCCAACCCCCTTTCTCTCTCTTAAGCTAGTTCAGGGAATTCCTCCTTAGCAGTTTCAAGACAATCAAGCCAACCCGATCCAAATATTACCCGTACCCAACAAAACAGCCCTAGATTCATATCTGGGTTGTGTGTATATAGATGGGGAGAGAGAAAAAGACACGGAAATAGAAGAAAAGACAGGGAGAGATAGAGGTTCGCAAAGGGGTGGGGATTGTTGGGGTGGATTTGGCAAGGTTCTGGGTTCTGCTGTGAGGGCTGGGAGGAGCGGGAGATGAGTTTGTTTGATTTTTTTAAGAGATATTTAGTCATATACCCATTCTTAGCACTAATAATATAGATAAACTCTACATCATTTAATTTCTATAAACAAACCCAAAAAATGACAGTTGACCATATTGAATTTAATTTTGATTATTAAATTACTTTGATACCCTATTGAGTGTTTTAGGTTTTTTTTTAAATGAGGTTTTGGGGTTGGTTTGTTTTAAGAAATCAATGACAGCTTTGTAATTGAAAAGAAGTTAAAAACCTTTTTGTCATGTTGTAAATGAGCTTTGGGTGTGTTTCTAAAGTCTATTTCATATAGGGTTTTTATATATTATAATTTGGGCTCTTATATTGGATATAATAGTGAATCTCACTTTTTTTAAATATATTTTTTGTTACTTTTTAAATTTTATTTTGTTTATATGTAGTTTTTTATGTTTTTATTTTTATTTTTAATTATTAAAATATTTAATTATGTTTTTATCTATTTGGAGGTGGACTAAAATAACATCAAACACGTAGATCTTTAAGTCAATGGGAAATGGCCTTGAATTGCAAATAAGAGGTCTCATATTCGAACCCCTATAATTTAAACTATCGCTTGTACTAAAATAAAATATAAAAAAACAATAGCCAAAGTTTTTAGAAGGATTCTTCAGGATGACAGTACAAATGATGGGCTGAAAATAGAATCACGTGAATATTGTTGCCAAATATCTCATATTCCCTGCATATTCTTCGACACTACTCATGACTATAATGCAAATGCATGTTAACTCTGCATCCATCTTTTACCCACCCCGTACCCAGCAATCCAACAAACGAAGTGGGAATGGGGATGTTCGAACTTTCATGACTCTTGTAAAAAAATGCTCTCATAGCATGTTAGGCATACATCAATATGCAGGACATATCATTGGCTTCAAAAGCTTAAACTGTTTCGGCATACATCAATATGCAGAACATTCAAAGTGAATTTACGGGATTATGGCGTTAAAGATATGAAAAAGAAAATTGAGAGAGAGAGATAACAATTTGTACTATAAAACCATAGATATTGACATAATAGTCATGTGGGTAAGTGGTGGCGGAACCAATATTTGAAATCATATCTTTTGGTTTCTTATAGTCGGTTTGGACTCGGGACTATGTGCATGATGAACATGTGGGAGGGGGCTAAACCCTGTAGATTGATATTAAACATGAACATGAAGTTTGGTTATCTTGAATTTGATCTTTAAAGCCATGGAAACTGGAAAGATTGCCTCCCTTCCCTTCTAGTCTGCTTTTCTGTTTGGGTGATGTTAACTTATTGGCACTATGAAAAAGAATATATATATATATATATATATATATATATATATTACATCTGTGTACTTTGGGGTTACCCTAATAAAAGGGATTGAACTTTTGATTTATATTCAAACTCATTTTCCTTCTTTTGATCCAATTTTTGATGCTCTCATGGCATCCTGCTTAAGTTCGAAGTAGATAGTTTCATCCCCTTGGAGGCAAAGTCTGCGAGAATTGTTCTAAAAAAAATTTGGGTGCTTTCCTTCTCAGCATGCTTTTTGAAGAAGTTAGAAAGCTAAAACATCCAGGGTGAGGCAATTAACACATTAATTTGAGTGCCATATAGCGTGGCTAGCCTTGACTTATTGAATGATTTATGGAGACAGAAATGACTCACCCTGGTATTCTCATTTAAAAGTTGTGTGGGATAAAATGCATCAAAGTTATGAGCTGCTCTGCTAGTGCTGTGTTGAAAGACTATTTCCAATGAAATACCAGGGATGAGGTTTGGGCAACCACTATGTTGTTTCACAATACAAAATACATTCAGCATCAATTTGTTGAAAACGACCCGAATGGAGAATAAACCCGGCTGCATTTCTCAGCACTGACTTTATCAATAAGTAACTCTTGTATTCTTTCGTGTCGGCACGACCTCTTTCGTAGGTTTACAAAACATATTGAACAAACAAGAAAAAAAAAAACTGAAACTACATCCAAGCATCAACAGAAACTCATAGAATACATTACTTCTGACAAAGAGAGCACAACTACGAAAACAGATTATGCCTTTGCTTTTCCAGCCTGGAGAGATTGAGCCCTCTGTTGTAATTTTAACATCTGCAAGACAACATATCCAATGGAAGCAATTAATATTGAAATATATGTCTACATTGGTTAAGAATGGTGTTAACTTGTAGCTAAGACCCTTTGCAGAGTACACCCTAGTCAACTTCAAAACGAGGAGGTGGAAAGGAGAGACACAAAACCAATGCAACAATTTAATTGTACACTATCTGAAATTAATTCTTCAAACACCATAGATATATTACCACAACCCAATCAAAGTCAAGAGGTCGTATGAATGGCTATGACATTATATGAGAGCATTTAAGTTACACAGAAACAAGGAAGAATACAAACCGTTTCTTTCTTGCTATTTTGCTTCTCTTCCAAATCTTGAAGAGTAGCATCAAGCCGCTTCCTGTTGCACAGAATAAATACCAGTTTCAGTGTCAAACATATGTGAGACAAGTTTCGCATGAAATATGATTATGATGATCAAGAAAAAGATAGGAAATTTTTTTTGAGAAATTTATGGTCTAGAAAAGCATATAACTAGTATGAGATCCATCTAACAATTCTTGAGAAAATTTTTCTCAAGATAAGCTTATGCACAGAAAACACAGCTTCAGAGAAAGACACACCAAAACCTGGTTATAATTGACATCAATACCCAATTTATTCATTCCTCTCCACTTTTTTGGGATTTAACCAAACAGTCCCATTTCTTTAGATATTTATTTCTTAGGCCCACAATCACATATATGAAGGTAATAGGCATACGAATACATTGAACATCCTCTTATGAAATAATGGACATCCTTCACCACGACTGTGAACATAACTCATTCCAATGAACAGAGACCCCTACACATCATTTTGTGAAAACTCAGTACTAGTACGTCTTGCTTTATAGTAAGCAATTCAACATCCATGAAATTGATAGCTATTAGCTACAATTACAAAAACTTTGTTCTAAAGATTTGGTTCTTGAGAATGCAGAGCTGCATTTTTTGTTACGCTATTGCACCCTTGGTCCTTCCCCATCTGGTGGGGAGAAATTTACTCTCAAAGAAGCTTGTTGATGGTTCGGCCTTTATACAACATATCATAAATCGTATATTTGATATGGAAACTGTAAACCATATGCAGTTTCAGAAAAGAAAAGGCTTTAGTTAGATTCGTTACGTTCCATTTAAAAATTTCACTTTCCAGCATTAAGATCAATGATCAAGGCCTATCATTTAACATAGATTAGTTATAATTTTAAATTTACCAAAAAATTATTAAATTAGTTTGACCAATTTCAACATTCGATCTAAACTCTCACTTTTCTCACAAAATTCTGAAATTCTAAAATTGTTCACAAAAATAAAATAAAAAATACAAGAGTTACTTATTGATAAAGTCAGTGTTGAGAAATGCAGCAGGGTTTATTCTCCATTCGGGTTGTTTTCATCAAATAGATGCTAAAATAACGACAATAATCCATAAAGTTAAAATTTGAAATGAAAAACTAAACTAGTGCAAATATTGCAAGTGCAGAGTACAAACCATAATATTATGTATATACATATATAATAAACAAATGAAACAGAAACATACAGTTCAGCAGAGATGTATTCGATTCTCTTGCGCACATTAGCCCTAGCCTCTGCCAAATCCTGCTTCACAAGAACCGGACCGATCAATTTGAAAACATTCGCGTCTTCGCTCAGGAGATCCAATTCCTACAAACACAAGCAATCATATTAGTATTCAATCCAATAGTAAATCACTAACCAATAACCATGAGATTATAAACACTACAACAAAGCACACTAGCTTCCAACGAAATGAAAATTTTGCATATACATCAGATATCAGGTAATCAATTTAGCAGAAAGTCACTTCAAGCATTCTGAAGAAAGAAAAAGCTATTTAAATGAAATTTAGCGTCTCAGCTTATATAAAAATCATAACAAGAGCTGACTTCGTTTTCCCGGTAACCAAACAGAGAATAAAGAAAGCACAATCAAGACAGAAGGTGACCTTGAGAACAAGCTCGTTCTCGCCCAGCTGAATAGTGTACTTCTTTCTCACTTGGTGATTCTTTGAAATATCTGAAAGAGCGAATACCATGTTAGGGTTTTACATATTAAGTATAAATGTATATGCATACAGCTACGACTTGCCTTTCTGGATTTTGCTGAGATCGTTAGCTTTGGCCTCCAATTCGCGCTGAAGCTCTCGAAGAGCTGACGACGACGCCATTGCTTTTGCTGCTGTTGTTACATGTATTCCTCTGTCTTCTGATCAGTAGCAGCTTAAGGTCTCTCTCTCCCTTTTCTTTGGTTTCATTGTTGCAGATCCAACTCAGTATGCCTTTTGGTGTGGAGTTGTGTTGGGCCTTCATTACATCTTGTAAGTTTTAGGTCCAGATCTTTTTTTTTTTTTTTTTTGGTCTGAAATTTTAGGTCCAGATCTTGGGCTTGCGTTCTTTAAAATTCTATGTCACCCATGTAGCCGTGAAAGCAATCAGAGCCCCTTTCTTATCTTATATTTAGAGCATTCATAGTGGGAGGGTTTATAATGAGGTATATGTTAAATATGCATCTTTTGTTATTGGAATTACTCACAATGGAGAGGTATAAATGAGTATAAATTTGCATCACCACCATGAGATGCAAATTTAGATGCACATATACATCGTTTTTTACATATCTTGCAGGTGGGGCTTACATGAGAAAAAAATGACAAAAGTGGGACATACAGCAAAAAACGTGAAAAAAATCAATTATACATATTTAGATTTACATATTCCCCACTAGAGCAAAAATCATATTTACAACCCCCTGGAGGTGTAAAAAGCAAAAGTAGTTTTATACCCCCGAAAATATACTCTCCCACTGTGGATGCTCTTAGGGTGGTGTTAACTGAAAAATTTTAGGTTCGTTCAACATCACCCTATATTTAAGATCTAAAAACAACATATAATAGGTTGTGTTGGGTAAATCATCTAACCAAAAACGCAAACAAACATTGAAACTTGCAGAGAATAAATCGTTCAATAAAAATAAATGAAAATGAAAACAAAGATAGGAAGTAACACTTTGAAGATCGAGTATTTAGAGAAGAGTAAGCATTCACCTTTAATAGAGACCCCATAAACATCCTGGAATTAGCTCTTACTGGTATGTCCTCTTAGAGCAAGTCCACCGGTGCACCCAGGGGGAAAAAAATTGCGTTCAGACGGCTCGGGCCGGGGTGTGGGACCCACCAACCCGGTGGCCCAAGGCAACTTCGCCCCATGTCCAAACGCGGGGTGACGTCCGACGTCGGTGCGTCGTCACGCGCATTTCAAATTTTTTTACGTTGCGGCGTGCATTCGTCACGCCTTAACGGTTGGAAGACACGCACGCCTCGCTCCGATTTGATTCCAAAGCTTCATCCAACGGTGTCGATTTTTCAGCAATAAAATTATGAAAAAATCGAAATTTTTTAAAAAATACTAAAAAATACTTAAAAATTCTGATTTTTTTCCTATAAATACCTATAAATACCCTTCACTTTCAACACCAATTCTCATACATTTTATTCTACTTCTACAATTACTCAACATTTTTTTCACTCTTCACTCAACATTTTCTTCACTCTTCACTCAACATTTTCATCTCTTTCACATTGTAATTTTATTTCTTATTTTTATGGCTTCTTCTATTGAAACCGGAGGGCGTGGAGCACCATGGAAGATGTTTTTTGTGTGAGGCTTGGCTCCGAGTTTGTCATTGTCCCTTGACAGGCAATGAGATGAAATTTTTCCATATGTGGAAAAAAATTCATGCCGAATTTTGCGAAAAAATTCGGACTCGCACGGAAATGACATTATCGAGTAGGTGGAAACTTCTCAACAAAGAGATGGCAAAATGGAGAGATGTCTTGGCAAAAGCGATGAACTTGTATAGAAGTGGGGAAAATCGTACTAACGAGGTAAGTATTTTGTAATTTTCGTTATATTAAGTTTAATGTCCTAATATATATATGTTGTTAATATTTATTGCATTTTCAATATTTTGTTAATATTTCTTGCATTTCAAATATTTTGTTAATATTTCTTACATTTCAAATATTTTGTTAATATTTCTTACATTTCAAATATTTTGTTAATATTTCTTGCATTTTCAATATGTTGTTAATATTTCTTACATTTCCAATTGTTTCTTCATATTTCTTGCACTTCCAATTTTTTTGTAAGGTTAATTGCATTTCCATTATTTTTATTTTGTTACTTGCATATCCAATATATTTTAAATAGTTATTGCATTTCCATTTTTTTGTTAAATAGCTCATTCAAGCACAGATGTGGTTCGGTGCAACCGGGATGGCAAAAAAAAATTCACCCATCATGAATGTTGGGAGGTGATGAAATATTGTAAACGCTTCAATATTATTCCCACGGGTCCCGACGTTGTGTTAAACGAGACGCCTCTCCGTGATGCAACGACATCGGATTCACCTCTCGATTCCCCTATGAGTGAAGACTCACCCATCCAAAAGGAACCGAGGCCCATTGGCCGAAAGGCTATGAAGGCAAAGAAAACGGGTAATTCAAGCAATCATAATTCAAAGTTTTTGGAGGAAATTGCAAGGCAAAACGGCATAAGAATTGAAATGGAGCAAAAACGCCAAGATATGGAGGTGGTAATTCAAGCCGAGTGTGCACGAGAAAAGGAGTATTTGCACAAAAAAGATATGGAGAAGACGGATCGGGAAACTATGGCGATGGATACAAGCCATATGTCTCTGATACAAAACAATATTGGAAGCTAGAACGAAGGGATGTTATGAGAAGAAGACTTTTCCAGGATGATGGACCTAGCAACACGGATTGGTTAAATGATCAAAACCATTAAATTAGTTGGCATACCTTTTATGTATTTTTATTTTTCTTGTTTTCTATTAAAGTTGGTGTACTTCATGTTTTTTATTTTAGTAGTAGTAATTCTTGATGACTTGTATTGGATTTCTTTATTTAATAAACAAAGCCTTCAATAAAAGACAATTTCATTCAACATATTCCATACATCAAACAAAACATAATTAAAATTAAAACAAAAACTACAAACAAGGCACAATAATAAATAAAAAAACAACACAACCAAACCATAAGCAATACTAAACAACACAACCAAAACATAAGGCCTAAAACATAACCAAAGCATCTATGCTCCATCATTCATCTTCATTCCCTTTCACCGTCCATATATGCTCTATCAAGTCAAGTTGACGGCTTTCATGAATATACGAAGATTGCATCTCTGTATATCGATCTATCATCCGGGTCATCATACGATCGTCCCTCACCAACGGTTCCGGCTCAAACGGTTCTTCATTTGGCCCCATGGGCCTTTCATAAATCCGGGTCAAGACCGTGTTTATTGGATCTGGTTCATAGACCTCTCCAGCATCATAATCGTATTCATCCTCCACAATCATATTATGGAGAATGATGCAAGTCATCATAATGCTTCGGAGGATCTCCTCATCAAACATACGGGCCGCACCTCGAACAATCAACCATCGAGCTTGAAGGATGCCAAAACACCTTTCGACATCTTTCATGTATCCTTCTTGATAAGTAACAAATAATTTTTGCTTATGAGATCGGCGATTCGGAATGGATTTGACAAATGTGGTCCACCTTGGGTAGATACCGTTAGCTAGATAATACCCCGTCTGGTAGACTGTATTGTTGACTTGATAGGTAATATTGGGGCCTTGGCCGGTCAAAACATCATTGAAGACCGGAGATTGACCCAGGACGTTGAGGTCATTTTGGGCTCCGGCAACTCAAGAAAGCATGCCAAACCCATGTGTCGCCAAGAACGGCTTCGGATGATACTTTTGTGCCTTTTCTATTTCGTAATCACCTTGCCAGCTTGGGCAATTCTTCCATTACCAATGCATGCGATCGATGTTACCAATCATTCCCGAAATCCTCGAGCTTGACTTTTGTAGAAGCCATTAGAGGTCCCGGGAGTAGGTCTACGCAGGTAGTCCCTAGTGTCTGATTTTCAACGCATCACAAAATCTTACCAAAGCCTCCAACGTAGTGGACTTCCCCATTCGGGCAACCTCATCCACTGATCGAGATGCTCCATACGCCAACATGCGTATAACATAAGCTTTGCTTAAGAAGGCCCAAAACCCGAGCATCACACTTTTGAACAAAGTATGCATCATAATTGCAAATATCATGCATGACTTTATTGAACAAATGGGGTTGCATTCTAAATCGCCTTCGAAAATCAACATCGAGTACAAAGCGGTTGGGATAAAATAATCTTCTAAAGATTCTTACCAGAATGCCTATATCATTATTCCGACGGCCGACTTGTGAACCACGGCGGCGACCTTGGTTCTCTTCCTCTTCCATTGCCACTGCTATGAGAACTTGTTCATCAACTTGCCTCTGCAACTCATTGATTTCATCGGCTCTACTTTCTCTCTTTCTTTCTCTCTCATGCCTCTCCAAGCATCTCCTATATTCTTCCATTGAGAATGAATGAAGTATGAATTCTAAACTCTAAGAAATGAAAATATTGAAAGATGTGGTGTGAGAGTATGAGGTGAGCCTCTGTTTTATAGAAAAATTTGGCAAGATAAAGATGCCACGTGGCTTGATTTGATTGGATGAAAATCATATCTGAAATTTGAAATTCATCCAAATTTGAACCCAAATTTATTTGAATTTTGAATTTTGAAATTCATCCGAAATTTGAACCCAAATTTATCTGAATTTTGATTTTTGAAATTCATCCGAAATTTGAATTTTGAAATTCATTCGAAATTTGAACCCAAAATTTATCTGAAATTTGAATTTTGAAATTCATCCGAAATTTGAACCAAAAATCTTGTCAAATTTTATCCGATTATGAATAGTCTTGACATGTAGGAACCCGTAAATCTTATCCGAAAATATTATCCAAATTAATTATTGAGGTAAAAAATTGTGAATAAAACAAAAAATGAATAATGCTTAGCAAAAAAAACACAAAATTTGGATTTTGCAGGCAGCACTATTCACGTGAATAGTAATGCCTCACCTTTATATAGAGACAAATGGGTGGAGTTGCTCTTATATTCTAAGCAAAGGCCCCTATGCACAAATTGCAGGCTTTAAGAGACACTTTACATCAACCTAATAGATAGAGGGAAAATAGAGTTTTGAATTGCACTGGAGAGGATCAGAGGATGTAAGCTCCATGGGCAAGTCACCTGTTGTAAGTTTTTATCAGGGGTGAAGTGAAAGAAAAGAGCATTACCACCACGCCACTTCATTAATTACCGTTAGATGAGTTTAATTAGATGGTAAAATTAGGCAAAATATTGACTTTCACCCAAGGTGACTCAAGTCAATGCCATTGCGTAAACTAAGCAAAAGCAAGTATCGCATCAGATGCTTGTAACCAAAAAAAAAAAAAGTATCGCATCAGATGCTCAGTTGGAAAATGAGAACAAAGCAAACAGAGTAGACGCCATCGCGTTAACTGATAAATTAAAATCGAAGTATAATCTCTCTCTGCAATCGGACCGACTGACAGTAGCGACCAATGGCGGAGGTTGATGCTCATACACAAGAAGAGTTCTTTGACGTCCTCACCAAAACAGGACAGAAGACTGGCATTTCCAAGCCCAGGCAAGCTAAAACCCAAACCTCCTCTTTCTCTTTTCCTTTTGATTACCCAGATTTTACGAACACCACATTATATCGAAGAATCAAGAAAGCGAGGAAATTTGTTTGATTGCGTTCACTCTTTTCTTGTAATGTCTCGAGAAACAAACAGAACACGTTGTGGAAAAGATATTGATCGAGGAAAGCCCTTCAATCAGTTACTTTTTTTTTTTTTTTTGAGTCAATTGAGTTGATGAATTGAAAATAATCCAACCAATTGTTTGCCCTTCTTTAAATCTTCAGTTTAAATGTATGCAGAAGTAGACATGCTTGATGTTCTCATGGTAGCTGATTTTACTGATGGCAATATGCTATGTTTCTGCTTTTTGAAGAATTTTGTGCTGATGACCAGTAACTCTGATTGAAAGTTTCATGGTTTTTATCACCCTCTATGTTGTGACATATATTCTTATCTATGAATACTATTGATGCCCATGTAGGGGAGATGTTCATCGAGACGGAGATTACCATCGAGCTGTACATGTGTGGATTTTTGCTGAGAGTACACAGGAACTTCTTATCCAACGACGAGCTGACTGCAAGGATTCATTTGCGGGGCTGTGGGATATCTCAAGTGCTGGACACATATCCGCTGGTGATTCGTCACTCATAACAGCTCGGTAGCTAGCTTCATTGCCCTTTCTTGTAACAGACACTTACCGCTTGTACTATATTGTCCTTTTACAATACGTGTACAAATCATAACCAGTTTACTTATAAAGTCATTTGAGCAGCCACCCTGGTTTTTACTTGTTTAATCAAGCTCCAGTTAGCGTTCATCTGGATAGTCTACTGTTTTGTGCTAAGTGTGGCTGATTGTATTGTACTTTTTAGTTGCTATTTGTGTGACTTTTTTTTACTTTCTTCTTGATACAGTGATATTGTGGGATTTCAAGTTCATAGAGTTTTTTAAACATTCTAGGCTTTCTAAAATTTGATTGATAAAATGATAACAAAGTTCAAAGCTCATATGAACCTAAGAAGTTGAAGGCCTTAGCAGATGGGCACTTTTGTCTTCCTTTAGGAGAATACTAGTCCCTAATTCTCATGTTAGGGATTGCATGCCAAATTCCAAGAGTTAGGCCTATATGGAGATGGACCTTTTAGCATAATAAATTCTTTTTTTTTTCTTTCTCTTTGATCATTTTAGTGTGGTGGGATTAATATTGACGGCAGCCAATTTGCTTACTATCTTTATTTCCCCTTTTCTCGCCAAGCTTTACAGTTTTAGTTCTTTGATCAGGTCCATTTCATATTATATATTTTCTTGTTTCCTCTATTAACTGCTACGAGGAAGCTGACATTGGTCACTATTGCTTTGTATAGAATAAAATTACTTTGGAATTAGTTTTTATAAATGTATCCCTTTTACATGCCTTGTACAAGGTGATGCTAATTGAATTTCCATTTTTCAATAGTAGATATTGTTTTAGAAGCTTGGTAATGAATTTATACAGAAGTGCCTATTACAGAATTTACCTATTTCTGAATTGAAGTATTTATCTCCTTATTTCCTCAAGTTACTGCTCCACCTCCCCTTTTGTGCGTGAGACAGTCATGCCAATTATCCTGCGTATTTTGTTGTTAAAATTTAGAGCTGCCTGAAGTGTGCTTGTTACTGAAACATAGTAATTTATATATCAGGAGGGAGCTTCAAGAAGAGCTAGGTGTAACACTTCCAAAGGACGCATTTGAAATGATATTCGTTTTTCTTCAAGAGTGGTTAGTAGGCCAATTCCTTTGTTCTATTGTTGGATATATATTTCTTTGTCTAGCAGCTTTTATTATGGTCTGTTGTTTTGTGAATAAATTGTTATTAGTTGTTACTACATCTGGAATTTGATTTTCCCTTTTTATGTTAGTTTGGAGTGAGATATGCTTCGCTAGTCTACATTGTTATTGTTAAGCACTAGTTCAGAATTTCATAGCTCTTTGAGATATAGGTGAGATGTTATTATACTTGTGAGGCTTTGTGAAGTTGTGGAGGTGTTAAGTGGTTAAAGGTATCTGAAAAAGGATTCCCGTATTGTTCCAGACAGCATCAGTTAACGGCTTGAAGTTCATGAGGACGGGTGTATAGTAGTAGAGGGGTTAGGATTGGGAGTACTACTAATAAGGGGTCCAGGCAGGATGAGTTTTAAGGTCCTTGTATATCAAGGTTAAAAGGGTGTTGTATTGTATGTGGTTACTGCATAAACATGCAAGCAGTAAACAATTGCTGAGACATCCTTAGGAAGAGTAGAAGAGCAAGGAGGAGAAGACAAGCACAAGAGATTTTCATGTACTCAAAGTTTCCAAAGAAGCTTCATAGCTTCAACCACAATTATGCTTAGTTTGGACCTGTACAGCACCCTAATTATGCTTGCCCAGTAGGCTCTTCGCTTGACACTCAATCTTAAGAGAACAATCCTGGTTTTTTCTTTGATGTTTAACTGCTACAAAATGCATGAACAGTAAGGTAGATTTAACACTATCTAGCATGAGGTTGATACAGGGGTGGCCTTGCCCATCAGGACATCATGGCTGGCATTGAAAGTCTGATCAAACAAGCTTGAATAGGTATTTACCATCCAAATTTGTATCAACTAGGAAAGAACATAATTGTGCCAGCTCTACAATATTCTGCCTGTGCTTAGGAGAAAAGGTTGAGCAAGATTAAGGAGAGAAAGAATAGATACCAAGTAGATCCATTATGGACGCCATCTAATTATTGAGACAATCAGTTGGCGGAAGTTTTTTGGAGTGAATTGAAAGACTTACATTAGCTTTAGTACAGGTGCAGAGGGCTACAAATTATTTCTGATATTTGGGATCAATAATGCGAAATCATAGGAAAATGGATGATGATTCATAGAGTTAGAAAAGGGCGGACAACGTGGAGGCAAACTAGTGGTCTGTTATGTGATTAAAGAATACCAAATAGATTAAAAAGGAAGTTTTACAGAACTGTCCAGAGGCCAACTGTTTTGTACGGGCATAATGTTGAATGGTAAAGCAAAAGCAAGTGCAATGCATCCATGTAGAAAAATGAGAATTTGAAGATGGAAGACGGGTGTGACTAGAAAAGGCAGAATTGAAACCAATCTATTTACAACAAAATTAGGAGTGAAAGTGATAAGATATGTGAAATTAGGCTTAGGTAGGCATAATCAATGTAGACCACTAGATGCATCTATAACTAAAGAAAGACATGCTAAAGTACAAGATAAAAGATTAAAGAAGCCAACCAAAATTAACAAGGGAAGAAGTGAGACAAAAGGATATAAGATTTCAGATTTAGTAGAAGACATTGTATATTAATATGAAAGAATGAAAGATGAGAATTTATTGTTCTATTCCATACAATTAGGACAAAGGCGGGTTATTCTTCAGTCACCTTCAAACATTCTTTGTGACAAATAGATGTCTTTTGGTGGTGGAAGGAAGGCAAGAGTTTTGTGGAATTACGCTGTGCTTGCTGACTTTTGGGTAATTTGGTTAGAGAGAAATAGAAGAATCTTGTTGAACTATAGTGGGGATGTAGAAGAGAATGCTTGGGAAAGAATCAGGTTTTGGGCATCTTTATGGGCTTCTCTTTCTCCAGCTTTTAGGGATAACTCATTTTGTGTAATTTTATTAGATTGGGGAGCTGCTGCTGGATAGTCTTTTAGAGTTGAAATACAATGTAGAAGGTGTATTTTGGATTTGATTGTTAGGGTTGTATCATTTTGATGGTGAACTCCTGGTTCACTAAGTTTTGTATTGTAATGTTTCTCTATATAAATTTTTTTTTTCATAGAAAAGTGGGTGTCGGTGTTCCAAAACGACCAATTCGTTGAGGGCTTAGTTGTGGTTGTCTAGGGAGCAGGGCTTGTCTGGGTTTAAAGCTTAGGGTTGTTCTGGGTTTTCTCTTTGGTTTGTGAGAGCTGGGTTGTTTTTATTCTTTAGTCTTGTTCTCTATCTGCTGTGGATTCCTTATCCACTTTTGTATTTTGTTCCTGTTTTAATACAATTGTTTCTATTCAAAAAAATAAAAATAAAATACAATTACGACAAAGGGCAAGGATGACAATGATGATGGTGATGATGTTTGTATTTTGTTTATATTTAAGATCTGCTGTGTATTAACTGATGTTGGGTTACATTTTAAATGCAGTGTAACAAATGATGGAAAATTCATCAATAATGAATTCAATGATGTATATTTTGTTACAACTGTAGATCCAATCCCTCTTGAGGCATTTACTCTTCAGGTGAGGAGGGTGATGTATGTCAAATAGAAGTTCCAATGATTCATGTTTTATCTTTTTGCTACTTTATGATACTTTGACTTCTCTGGGAAGATCTATTAATTACATTATCTTTAAGTCAGGAAATATGGCCATCAGAATTATTAATCACTCATAGAAACAGTTCAAAGACTAGGGGTGAAAACTAATAGAATAGGAAGATGTGCTGGCTTATATAAAAAATGCAACTGCGATATTGCACATGCAACCATATGGCTGAATTATACTCATTTAGATAATGTTTGCTATGCAGCCTATGTTGCCATATCAATTTTCATGAGTATCTGAACATCTCTCTAATGGCAGGAAACAGAAGTCTCTGCTGTTAAATATATTTCTTACGAGGAGTATAGAAGCTTACTTGCTAAAGAAGATCTTGAGTATGTCCCCTATGATGTAAATGGGGAATACGGTCAGCTTTTTGACATAATTGAAAGGAGGTATGCTATTGAAAAGCATTTTAAGTTTTTTATTTTTTATTTTATTTTATCAGTGAGATGGAATGATCCATCCCATGACTAGCCTAGATGAAGATTCTTTCTTGTAAGACTTAAGCTGGTCAAGAAAAAATTTACTCCTGAGTCCTAATACCCATGTAAGGCTGGATTTAGTTGCATCTCCAAGAAATTTTTGTTTTTATTTTTAAACTTATTCATTTTTTTTTAAAAGAAACAATATCTGTTTTTTTTTTTTTTTTTGGTAGACAAAAAGATTTTGAAATTTAAATTTAAATTTCTTTCTTTTTATTGTTCATCGCTAGCGTCATGGAAATAATGAATGTTCTTGTGCCTCCATGGCAATAAAATTTTATTCTTTGATTTACTCGGCCTGAAAAACATTAATTCCGTATCAAGAAGACTGAAAGACATACAATACTATATCACTATCTGTTTCAAATTTCCCCGATATTCACTACTTTCTTATGTCAGCTATTTCATCTTAATTTCCTAAAGGTACAAGGAGAACACTATAACTCGAAGTTTATCTCTACAAAAGCAACTCCAACGTTATGCCCCTGTTTCCCTCAGTGCTGAGGTTATTGTCCTTGGTCATTTCTTAGATCTATTATTCCTTTAGTAAATTATGTAATTAGTTTATTCTTTTTTCTTTAATTTTTATTGGATGTAGACAATATTCAGTCATGGTGCAATGATTAAAAGTTTTAGTTGGAAGTTGGAAAGGTAGAATGGTTATAAGTTTTTGCTGCACCCTGAGTTGCTAAGAAGCTTTATCTTTTGTTTCGACAAAGTGGGATCAATTTGTTTATGCCAAAATCTGCATTGAGATGTTTTGGTTGGCACCATGATTCAGTGATAAGGAATGTGAATTCTGTAGGTATTATTTGGTATGCATCTGGAAGAAGAGGAATGCAAGGGCTTTCAAAGGCATTGTGCTCTTTGCAAGCCTTGTGGTTGTTGTGTTTATTCATCCAACATTCCGGGAATACAATTTAGTTAGTGCCTTTTTGGCTTGTATTTCATAGCCTGAGTACTACTCTTTCCACCAGTTCTGTAACTTGTAATCATATTACATGAAACCGTTGAAACGATTTAAAAGTTGGTTGAAAGTACAAGCAGCTTTCTTACCTAAAAGGTGAACCATAATGTTACAGATTTTCAAGAAGATGGTGTAACTTTTGTTGCCTTATTTAAATTTTAAATTCGTATCTGGAATATAGCTTATTAAATACTTTGATGTTGAAATTCCTCCTCCCCTCTCCCATCTCTTGTGCATCAGCAATCTTCTTCTTCTTTTTCTTTGTCTTGTAGTTGGTTGTGTCCTTCCTTTTTCTTTTCCCCAAAATGTAGTTGGTTGGGTCCTCCAAGTGAAGTTGAGCATATTTTGTTTCCTTGATGCAGTTAACAGGGCTTACAGATGCAGACAGGGAGGCTCTGGTGTTACTAATTAAGGCTGCAGCAATTATGGACGAAATCTTTTACCTGCAGGTTGAATAGATTTGTAATGAAACACGTGCATTGTTAGATAATTAAACAACCTGTGTATTTGTGCTGTTATGTTATTCTGATGCATAAAGACTGTTAGTATGGATGAAAATAATGATATGTGCTGCTGCATGGTAGATTCGACTATCACCAATAGTGTGCATCGGCATACACATATTGTGGAATGTATTTTGCACTATAATTTCTTTCTTTGTATGCAAGTAAAAATGCACTAACTGAGCCAAGGGGGAGCTATGCAAATATCTTGTAATTTTCCTTGTGTTGCACCTAGTTTGTCAGACACATATATTATTATTATTATTATTCTTAATCTATGTTGTAGTGTCCATTTCTAATTTTTTTTTTTTTCCATTCTTTGTTTCTGATTTTACATTTAGGTTTGGTACAATAATCCAGTTCTACGAGATTGGTTAAAGGAGCATGCGGATGCATCACAGTTAGACAAATTGAAATGGATGTATTACGTAATTAATAAGAGTCCATGGTATGTCTTCTTCAACTTAGTTTTCTTTCAGGTGTATACTGTGCACATGCTATTTTTACCTACAAATGTACTGTGTGCTGTGTATGTGCGTGTGTGTGTGTGTGTGTGTGTGTGTGTGTGTGTGTGGGTGGGTGGATGGATGGGTGTGCTCATGTAATTTTGGATGATACTACTTGAATAAATATCTGCAATATTACGTCATTAATAAGAGTCCATGGTATGTCTTCTTCAACTTAGTTTTCTTTCAGGTGTATACTATGCACATGCGATTTTTACCTACAAATGTACCGTGAGCCATGTGTGCGCGCGCGTGTGTGTGTGGGTGGATGGGTGTGCTCATGTAATTTTGGATGATACTAGAATAAATGTCTGCAATATTTTCTATCAACAGGTCATCCCTTGATGAAAATGAGGCATTTTTGACAACTGCGGATTCGGCTATAAAGTTGCTTCCTGAAGCGACTAGACCTGTTACTGGGTGGAAGGGACTTGAATACAAAGCTGCCTTTCCTGTGCTGAAACCACCTGGTGCAAACTTCTACCCGCCAGACATGGACAAAGTGGTATATGATTGAGCTGATTGTATTATAGAAAAAAAGATCTTATAGATATATGAACACCAGTAAATTTCTTTTTGTGTAGGAATTTGAATTGTGGAAGACCAGTCTAACAGAGGACCAACAACAAGCTGCAACTGGCTTTTTCACTGTTATTAAAAGACACAGTGAATTCAGTCTGGATTCTTCCTTGTATAGTAGTACAGTTAGCAGCACAAATCATTCAGTGGGTTCCACTCATGATCTATATAGTGTTCCTTTCTCCCAAGAGTATAATTCTTCCCTCACACGAGCTGCTGAGATCTTGCATAAAGCTGGTGACTTGGCCAGTTCTCCTAGGTATGAGTTTGACGAATTTCCTTTCTTCTAAGTTGTTTCATTGCTGATTCTAAGTTAAGAATTTTATATGCATTTCATGGTGCAGCATGGGTTTAAATACAGAGATTTCATGCTTTACAAGGCAAGAGTCCAAGAAAATTCCCTTCGTATTTTGCTGTGATATATGGTTGATTTTATGTGCGTTGAGCCATCCCTTAATATTTGGCTGTAAGTATGGCTGATTTATGACTGATATCCAGCAGTATATCACAACGAAATATCAAGGGACATAAAAAACATTTGCCTACATCCCGTCTTACGTCATATCTCATAAAGCCTGAAATTACTTTTTTTCTTTTATCAGTGAAACCTCTGTATTTAAACTCATTACTGCATCAATAAAAATGCATTGAACAATTTTTTAAGCTTAATAAGCTATTAGAGCTGGAGATAGTAGTTTGATTCTCTGCAATTGAAGTTTCCCAATCTATAGTGATTTCTGCATGTTAGAGTATGATAATTATTGGTCCACATTCCAGCTTAAGCTTTTAGGAAAAATAGTAAACCTACAAAACTTGACAGTGGTCATGCTAAATATCATCTTCGTACAACTGTTAAATTAATCTTGTGTTCTCTATGAAGTTTGAAGAGGTTTCTTCACAGCAAGGCCGATGCTTTTCTTTCAAATGACTACTATGACTCAGATATAGCCTGGATGGAGTTGGTTAGTACAGTATTTAAATATACCGTTTACAATCATAAATTAAATGGTGTTGATACGCAGTTATAACTATAGTTACTATTCGTTTCTAGAGAGAATTTTACCATGAGCTGGTTTATAATATGTTGAAGTTGCTATTAATCAAACGGCTTGATCCTTTAATTGATTTTTATGTAATTTACAATCTAGAATATCTTGTTTTCTAAAGTTGCATGGCCTGATCCAACCGATGTCCATCCCTCTGCTGTACAATGGGGTTATATTATATATGAATATGGAATCCCCTATTGTATTACCCATTGACAGCCCACTCTCTCTCTCTCTCTCTCTTCTTTTTGATTTTTGATTTTTTAAATAATGACCACAGTAATTTTTGTTAACTAAACTAAACAGCAATGCAACTGTGAACCAGCAGTCCACTGAAGATAGAATCAAACTGACAGCAAAATTTCTGCACTATATCTTTAATTTATGGACATCAAAACCACAGTGATGCCCAAATTTTGACTCTGCCCCACTATAGATACATTTCTTCCTCACACTTGGTTTCACATATTCTACCATTCTTTTCCACCAAAATGGCCTACAAAATTGTCAACAGACTACAATTTCACAAGCTTGTTTCCCATCACCAAAAGCACAATGTTTCTCCACTAGTGAATGTGAAATCACCCAACTCAACCTCATTTTTCAGAACTACCTGTACTACAGTGTCAAGCAAATGAGATGGTGAAATGAATACTTATAGTAGCCTCTTTGCACATGTTACACCAATAAGATCATAAGTTGACTTAGACCTCCGAATCATCGAGATGGGGTTAAAAATATGAAGAGATGATTCCCCAACCAGCTTGCTGAAATAGGATTACACACGCAAAAACAAAAAAACAAAAAAGTTGCAAGCTGATTCCATTATCCACCTTCTATATAATCTCTATCATATGACATTTGTACTCAAAGAAAGTAGGGTAGAACACTCACCAACTTCAAGATCATTCAATTTTTACAAAATTGAAATTCCAACACATTGAAATTGGAGAGGAGACCTAAACTAGATGCTAATGGACATGTTATGTGACAACAAAAGCCTATGATGTAATATAATTTTTTTTGTATATTCAGTGGACATCATTCACTATGTCTGTACTCTGTGCACATAGTTTCTCATAAAAAGTTACAAACGGAAAAAGGAGCCTAGTCATGGCTCTCTTTTACCTGTTAATTTTAGCAGTATGTTTACTATAAAAAATGAATAGTTATATACATTTATCTTAAAAGGAAATGACCTTATAAAAAAATGCACTTAATTACAGAAACTTTTGTTCGTGAACTTCAATTCTCTAAAATGGCATGAAGTTCATTTGTATAACGTGAATTTTTTCCTCTTGAAATTTTATTATTTTCTGTAAAGTCTTAAGAGCATTAAACTGTTGATCTAGCCTTTATTTTTGTCTACTGTTCTGCTATAGGACTCAAAGCTGGATGTTACTATTGGTCCATATGAAACATATGAAGATGCTCTTTTTGGATATAAGGTATTTTATATGAAGCACCCTTGTGTTTTGAGCTTCTGCATTCATGACCTTGTAGTTTAAAATTGTGAACTTAGGTGTAACATACATTTACAATGATATTGATCTCAAATTTCTTCCTTTTTAAAAGTAAATAATTTTTATATTTCTTGCATTTTGGTGTTTATTGTCTAAAAGGACCTACTTGAGAATTCATGTGATAGCATGGTAGTAAGTTTTCTGCCTTTAGATGTAATTGAACTGCGTTTCATCTTAGGCTACATTTGAAGCATTTATTGGAGTTCGGGATGACAAAGCAACAGCTCAATTAAAACTTTTTGGTGATAATTTGCAGGTACTATTGTACAATCATTTTCTACTAGAGATTTAATAGCTTACCAAAAAAGAATTATCCTGACAAACTTTGTTATCCCTTCTAACTATCAGTTACTATTATTGTTTGTTTATAAGGTTCTGGAGCAAAATCTCCCACTGGACAATGTGTACAAGTCCAAAGATGTGATTTCTGCTCCTATTCGAGTCATCGATCTTCTTTATAATGCAGGAGTAAGTTTAGACTCTGGAAAATCTTTCAAGATGATTCTATTTTATGGCCACTTGCAACTTATTGATTAGAAGCATTATGGTTTGCCCTGCTTCTAGTGCTAACATAAAAAACAAAAATAAAAAATCCTTTTGCTGTAGTTCTCTCTCTCTCTCTCTCTCTCTCTCTCTCTCTCTCTCTCTCTCTGTGACATTGAGCGACGAGCAGTATACTCGGCGAGATAATAGTCAATGAAAAATATTAGAATGGAGAAATGTAAAATAAATGCATCTTCAGGTTTAGGTTTGAGTTTGACATAAATTTACCTATCACAAATAAATCTATTAAGTGCCATGGGTTTGGTAATTTTTGTCCTTAATTGCATAGGGTCCATCGAGGTCAGAGTCCTCTACTTCTGTGTTTATTGTATCTGCAACTTTAACTGGTTGGTGAAGTGTCGTTGACAACTTCAAGTTTTACCTCAGGATGTAAAGGGTCCTCAAACTGTTGCTTTTAATCTACCAAATGACGAGCGTATAGTAAAAGATCGAGGAACATCAATGGTCATGCTGAAGAATATCTCAGAGGCTAAGTAAAAATTTCCTTCATTTTTATGTTTGTCATGTATAAATATCAATTATTGCTTTTCGAAATATTCATCTGTTGTGTTCGGAAGGTAATGTCAGAACTGCCTATGCTAAACCAGGTTCAAGCACATTCTTCAGCCTATAGCCGATGTTTGTATTACAAAGGAACAACAAGAACTTGTAGATTTTGAATCTTTCTTTACTCACACAATTTGCCATGAGTGCTGCCATGGGATTGGACCTCATAGCATAACACTTCCAAATGGTAGAAAGTCTACAGTGAGATTGGTCAGTGACATAACTCTCTAAGTTTGTTGTTTACTTGTTCACTATAATTTGTTTTGAGGACCTTTGTTGGATTGCATTGCTGCTTATAGTAATCTAAACTTTTGTTCCAAACTAAGGTTCAACATATCTAACAGAACAGGAGAGTTAATAAAATTTTATTGTTAGAGAAATTCTCTTTTAGGTAAATCAAACAGTGTCGGTTGATAGCTCATTTTGAGGCTTCCAAACAAAGATTTAACACTCCATCCATCAATAATAGTTTCTTTCCATCATTGTGAAGTTTTGTTAGGTTTACTTACATGTTCAATATTGTGAGAGTAGAAAAGTGTGAATAAGTGAGGGTTTGTGGAAGGTGATGAGGTTTCTAGGCATATGTGTTGCTGCTGTTGGTTCTAGTGAGAACATCTGTTTTCCTTTTAAATGCTTTGTGTCCTTAATGGTAATTTCATATTGGGGTAAATGGACAATTCACATTTCAAATAAGAGTCGGGTCTCAAAAGAAAATTGTTGGGTCCCATTAAAATTTTACAAATTTATAAATAAACCCAATCCTAGGCATGTATTTATAAAAAAACCCAAACACTATTTAAACATAGAAACACACCCAAAATCAACCCCAAAATCAACAATTGTATATTTTTTGGGTGTGTTTATAAATGGGTTTTGAGTGTGTGTAATGATGGGTTTTGGGTGTGTTTATAAAGTGTTTTGGGTGTTGGGTTTTTTTATAATTTCAGCCCCCATTTTGGGTGTTTTAGTGAAACTCCCTTAAAATTTCCCTTAATGTTATAGTAATTGTTTCTGGTGAATGACCAGCAGAACGAACAAAATCAAACAGCAGGCATGTCTAAGATAGCCATATGAACAACAGAATTATCCCTTCTATGTTACATGATTACAGCAGACAACATAAACATATTTTCAAGACAGCCACATGAACAACAGAATTATCCCTTCTATGTTACATGATTACAGCAGACAACATAAACATGTTTCCAAAAAAAAAGAAAGAGTTTCCGGTGAATGCACATATCAAAATTTGAGGTTGAATGCTCTACCTACCTATCCTTATTGCAGGCAGACAACATGAACATATTTAAAAATTAAAGTGTTACAGGAAGCAACACATTGTTAAAGTCCCAGTTAGTAGCTTGACTGGCCGAAAGGAATTGTCAGGAAAACTTGGGTGCCAAACTAAGTGTCAGCCTATTTACCAAAACACTGTGCAAGTGTCTGTTAAAGTGAAATATATATTATATATGTCATAATGAAGATTCTTTGGATAGTTGGTTTCCTACTTGTATGTTGAGGTAAAATTTTGTTTCCTATTGTGATAGGGTTGTGCACTTATGATGAATATATTTGTTATTTTCTCCCTATTTTTCTCAACATAGATATCAAAGCATTGGTTCTGAGACCTAGTGTATTAGATAAAAATTGTTAAATAACCCGCCTTCTAGATCTTGTTCTTTAATGTAACCAACAGCAATAGACCAAACTAGCAAATATTAGAAAACTTAGAAACACACAAGAATTATACTGGTTCAGTAGAACTTTTGCCTACTTCCAGTTGTGATTTCTCTAGGTAGAGAAATCACAGCTCCTTTGATTAATAATAGAGATTACAGAACTTTTGCAACCCTAGAACTAATCTCATAACTCTTGGCTGTCTTTGGCTGTTTTTCTTGCTGTAAAATAAGCCCTACCGCACCCTATTAATAGATATAGAGTTGGCTTACATGTCCCAAGGCTGATTGGATCCCTATTCCTAAGTGGATTAGGAAATTACACTTATCCAAATCCTAATAGACTTCTAGAAATCCAAACCTAAATTGAATAAGAAAAACTGAAATTCTTTCCTAATCCCTCTAGGACAAGAATTGGTATACCTCTAACTTTCCTAAAACAATCCTAAACCAACTAAGACATAATTGAAGAGCCAAAATCCTTACAATCTTCACCTTGGTGAGTCAAATTAAGTCTTGATCGTTGCACCCCAGAGTATCTTTGAACCCCCTTGAAGCAGCTCTAGAAAACTTCAAGAGTCTTCACCTTGGCAATCTTCTTCTTGCCTCATTGCACCTCAAGTGAGGAGGTGCTCCACTTTAATCAATCAACGAGATTGATTAAGTTCAAGCAATGCTTGAACTTCTTGGCCGGCACTATCTTTGTAAGGAAATCTGGGCATTGTCATCCGTATGAATCTTTTCAATCCAAATCTCCTTAGACTCCACCCAATTTCTGATTCTATGATATCTTGCTTCAATGTGCTTTGATCTTCCAGAAAAAACTTGATTCTTTGCCAAGTGAATGGCACTTTGACTATCACACTTCAGCTTCACACAATCTTGGGTGATTCCCATTTGACTTACCAAGCCATTAAGCCAAATTGCTTCCTTTCTAGCTTCGGCCAATGCAATATACTCTGACTCTGTGGTCGACAAAGCTGTCATTGGTTGCAGTAGTGCCCTCCAACTGATCGGTCCTCCTGCACATGTAAACACATAACCAGAAGTTGACCTTCTCTTGTCCAAGTCCCCTGCATAATCAGCATCCACATATCCCAACACCCTTGCATTTTCTTTTTGCTTCTCAAACATAATCCTTTGTCACCAAGAACCCTTCAAATAACTCAAAATCCACTTGACTGCATCCCAATGTTGCTTTCCTGGATTTGCCATGTATCTGGAAAAGACACTGATTGCTTGAGCTATGTCGGGACGTGCGCATACCATTCCATACATAAGGCAGCCCACGACATTAGCATAAGGCACTTTCTCCATTACTTGCTGCTATTCCTCGGACTTAGGACACTGTTGTGCACTTAACTTGAAGTGAGCTGCCAAAGGAGTCGAAACTACTTTTGCTTCTTACATGTTGAACTTCTCAAGAACCTTCTTAATATACTTGGCTTGTGACATCCAGATCCTTCCAGCGGTCCTATCTCTCTGAATTTCCATGCCAAGGATCTTCTGGCTGCACCTAGATCCTTCATGTCGAACTCCTCGCTCAACATCTTCAAGTCTTGAATTCTAGACTTGTCTTGACAAGCGATTAGCATGTCATCCACATATAGCAATAGCAATATCATCAACCCATCTTGGAATACATGATAGTACACGCAACAGTCATATAAACATCTTCTAAAATTGATTTTTAGCATGAAGTAATCGAACCTCTTGTACCACTGTCTTGGAGACTGTTTCAGGCCATACCTTAGCTAACATACTAGGTTCTCTTTCCCATATTCAACAAACCCTTCTGGTTGAGCCATGAAAATTGTCTCCTCTAGATCTCCATGAAGAAACACTGTCTTCGCATCCATCTGCTCAATCTCCATGTCATGCTGAGTTGCCATTGCTAAAAGCAATCTAATGGAAGTATGCTTGACTACGGGTGAAAAGATCTCATCATAATCCACCCCTTCCTTTTGTGAGTACCCTTTAGCCACGAGCCTTGCTTTGAATCTCACAGGATCTTGTTCATGTATTCCTTCCTTTTTCCTAAATACCCACTTGCATCCAACTAGCTTTCTGTCTTTGGGCTTAGGAACCAACTCCCAAACAGAGTTCTTGTAAAGAGACTCCATTTCTTCTGTCATAGCACTTATCTAACTATCTCGCTCATCACTTGCTATTGCTTCTCGATAAGTAGTTGGATCTCCTTGACTAATGTTGAGAGCATAATTAACTTCGTCTTGGTTAAATCCAAACCTATCAGGTTTCTTCTTGTTCCGATTAGGTTTGTCCAGTGCTATGCATCTCCGGAATGTAGGTGGATTGTTGGTTGGAGTTCGAACCCCTTGGGATGTCTGGCGGATTAAAGTGCCTTCAATCTGCCTATTTCTTGCTCCACCTGATTCTTAACTGGTGAACGATGCTGATGCTCTTCTTATTCCTCAAAACCATCAGATTCGACATCTTGCTCAATTTGCTCCACCTGAGCTTCTTCTTGTCTCAACTGATTAACGGAATCTTTGTTGCTTCAATTTCAGCATCGTCTTTCTTCTCCCTACTGCTCTCGGACTTTATTCAGAGACATGGTTGTCTCATCAAAGACAACATCTCGGCTGACGACCTTTTTCCTGTTGATATCCCAAAGCTTGAAACCCTTCACCTTTCTCAAAACCTAAGAATATGCAATGTGTAGGCTTTGGTTTGAGCTTGGACCTTTCATCACTTGGAATATGTGCGTAAGCACTACAACTGAATACCCTGAGCTTGGAATAGTCCACCGGCTTCTCATACCATACCTCTTCTGCTCTTACAAACGAGATGTAGATGGTGATCTGTTAATCAAATAATTTGCATGATTAACAGCCTCTGCCCAAAAACTATCAGGCAATCCTGCATGAAATCGCATGCTCCTCTCTCTCTCCATGAGAGTTCGGTTCATCCTCTCAGCAGCTCCATTTTGTTGGGGATTCTTCTTTACTGTGAAGTGCCTTATGATGCCTTCTTGCTTGCAGTAATCGGTAAACTCATTACTTGTATATTCACCTCCATTGTCACTTCTCAGGTACTTGATCTTTCTTCCAGTTTGATTCTCGGTTTCTATTTTTCATTCCTTGAACTTTGCAAAAACCTCGAATTTCTGCTTCATGAAATAAACCCAAACCTTCCTAGAAAAATCATCCATGAAAGTAACAAAATACATGGCTCCACCATTTGATTTGGTTGGTGCAGGGCCCCAAACGTCTGAGTGAATATAGCTGAGTTGCTCCTTGCTTCTTATCTGCACTGCTACTCGTGAATGATACCTTCCTTTGCTTTCAAGAACACAATATTCACAAAAGTCCAGTTTGCAAGATGGCACGCCTTCCAACAGGCCTTGCTTGTGTAATTCTTGCAACTCTTTCTGGCTTATGTGCCCGAGCCTATGATGCCAGAGTTCAGTTTTTTCTACCTTGATTTATAGAAACAGCTGCTCCCCCGACTATGGTGGTCCCAATTAACTTATACAACTTATTGGGTTGTAGGTCACCTCGCATTACCACCAGTGATCCTTTGGCTACCCTAAGTCTTCCCTTTTTAGACTTGTACCCATAATTGGCCTCATCTAAAGTACCCAAGGAAATCAAATTATTTCTTAGTCTAGGGACATATCTAACGTTCCCCAAAACTCATGTCATCTCATCAAACATTCTGATTCGAACAGGTGCCGATTCCTTTTACAGGACACGAAGAATCGTCCCCCATTAAAACTTCCCGGCTGCTTGACTTCTTTATAAGTATCGAACCATTCTCTTGCACACATATGAAAAGTGCATCCGTATCCAAAATCCAATTTGTGAAAGCCTTGGAGCTGATGTTACTAAAAGAAGCTCCCGTCACTCTCATGCTTGGTGATCTGCACTAGCTGAACTCGAGCTTCCTTTCCTCTTGGCTTTCTTCTCTTTTCAAATCTTGCAGTTCCTCTTCCAATGATCGGCCGAACTGCATTCAAGCAACCTTCCTTTTTTCCTTTTTCTTCTTGGATTTTGACCTACCTCTGTTGCTTGTTTTCTTCCTTTGTCTTTTCCCGCCCCCTCTCCTTGCCTTTGGCATAAAGGCCTTGAGAGCTTTCAGTTATATCATCTAGTTTAGCATATGACTGAAGAGTTTGAATAACGTCTTCAAGCGTTCAGGGACTCTTTTCCAAACATTAGAGTTGTTCGAAAGTGCTTGAAAGACGAAGGTAGAGACCTCAGCAAGATGATAGCCATATCATCATCTTTGTAAGTTTCTTCGACCTTTTGAAGATTAGTTATGCAATTTTGGAACCTGCATACGTGATCTTCAATATCACCTTCTTCCAGTCGAAGTCCAAATAGTTCATCCTTTAGAAAAAGTTTATTGGACACGGTTTTGCCCATATAAACATTCTCCAACTTTTCCCATGCTTCTTGGGCAGTCATCTTTTCGGTGATGTGTGACCGAACTAATCTTGTGAGATGGATCTCGATGGAACTCTTGGCTTTCTTGAGAACCTTAGTCCACGTTGTGTCTGTCATGCTTGCTGGCTTCTCACCCCTGAGTGCATCATCCAAATCTTGTTGTATCAGTACGTTCTTCATCATCCTTTGCCAGTCCGTGAAGTCATCCTTGCCGTCAGAGGGCTTTAACGCAGGTCCTAGATCCGCATTCATCTTCCCTTTAGACATCGTAGAACCCCCAAACCTAAGCTCTTGATACCAATTGTTAAATAACCCGCCTTCTAGATCTTGTTCTTTAATGTAACCAACGGCAATAGACTAAACTAGCAAATATTAGAAAACTTAGAAACACACAAGAATTATACTGGTTCGGCAGAACTTTTGCCTACATCCAATTGTGATTTCTCTAGGTAGAGAAATCACCGCTCCTTTGATTAATAATAGAGATTACAGAACTTTGGCAACCCTAGAACTAATCTCATAACTCTTGGCTGTCTCTGGCTGTTTTTCTTGCTGTAAAATAAGCCCTGCCGCACCCTATTTATAGATATAGAGTTGGCTTACATGTCCCAAGGCTGATTGGATTCCTATTCCTAAGTGGATTAGGAAATTACACTTATCCAAATCCTAATAGACTTCTAGAAATCCAAACCTAAATTGAATAAGGAAAACTGAAATTCTTTCCTAATCACTCTAGGACAAGAATTGGTATACCTCTAATTTTCCTAAAACAATCCTAAACCAACTAGGACATATTTGACAAGCCAAAATCCTAACAAAAATCATTCCTCCAACCAGATGGCTTGCCGTCAAGTCATTTGGTTGACTTCGCTATGTTACATATATAATTTATATGATATGTTTCCACATTACTGTCCAGAGTTATCTCTCATCACTTTTAGAAACCATAAGACATCTGGTTGTTATTCTTTCATCTTTGACATCTGTCACCGGGTATTGGTGTCTATAAATTCTATTGTGTTTCCGGTCTTGGTCCTGGAAAATCTCGTTTGCCCATATGATCAAAACATATTGTTGTTGACGTTTAGTAGTAACCATCCGTGTGTCCTTCATATGGTTGCTTAAGGATGTTTAGGGTGCTCCTTACTAGATAGTTATTGAAGTTTAGTTTTGTTCTTCAGTTTGGTGTTGAAATGCAGTTTGTTTAAACCTATACGTCCCCTTTTAAGCTGTAAAGTGTTACAGTTGGTCGTTGCAGTAGGGCAGGTGATGCCCACCATAGTTTTTAAGAAGACACGTGGTGTCTTTGTATTGTGGAGGCATATCATAGTATCTAGCTCTGATGACTGCATTGTTGAAGTGTTGAGGCACATCATGTCATCCTGTATGTAGGCACGTGATGCCTAGGTTGTTAATGTGGGCAATGATATTTCTAGTGATTCTTCAAATGGAGCATCTATTGTAAGAAAATTTAGAAGTTTTAGCTCAAATTTTGCGAAAAATGAATCCGCATCAGAATCATGTAGTATTCTTTTTAGGAAGACTCCCGGTGATTACATGTGATACTCGAGGTAGTTGATATGTCCCCAGGAACCTTAGTTGCATGTTCTGTTATTTGCAGTTTTAGATGTCTATAAATTTCTCCAACTGATGGAGGGTTTGTTAGCTGTGAAGCATTTTTTAGATGATCTGTATTTTATTAAGAAAAGGTAGTCCAACAATTTCTGTCCAATTTATTGACGATTATAGTCAAATTCTTTTTCTTAGTATGCTTCTAATGTCATTTACAACATGTTAAGAAAAAGCAATTATAGAAGTCATTTTTTGAAGATTAACTACCTCAAGTGCGCACTATTTTCTTAATGCCAACTCTGGTTTGCCTTGTGTCTCTTTCATCTCCCGATAAAGGAACTGCAAGAACTCCACTCTGCTCTGGAAGAAGCAAAAGCTGATATAGTTGGCCTTTGGGCGTTGAAATTCCTAATCCACAAGGTGAGTGGCCATTTATTTTCTTGACAGTGCTTTACATCACTTTATCACTTTAGTGGGATGGTTTGTTTTACACCTTTTCCAACGCATTTGCATCTTTCTTTCTTTGGTCAATTATGTTATTATCAAGAGATGACAGTGGACCTCTTGTTCCCCGAGTCTTTGAATACCTTGTATTTTCATTTTTATTAATAAATATCCTAAGCAGTTATGTTATTACCAATAGAACTCATACACTAGTGGCATTGTTCTTCTGCTTATGCTTGTTAACTGGTTTTATTTTTCTGAGGGAGTCCAGGATTTGCTCCCAAAGAGTTTATTGAAGTCCATGTATGTTTCATTTCTTGCTGGATGCTTCCGCTCAGTGCGGTTTGGTCTTGAGGAAGCTCACGGGTAAGCTAGCAATTCATTATACTGTACTAGCATGTTTGGCCACCAAGTATCTTATACTTACTATATGTTTTCAGAAAAGGACAAGCATTGCAGTTTAACTGGTTGTATGAGAAAGGAGCCTTTATCTTGAACCCTGAGGAAACATTTTCTGTTGACTTTACCAAGGTATTATTGCCTCAATTTTCTTGTTTTGCCTCGTGAGATGACACATCAAGGCTATGTATAAGTATTCCTTCATTTTTGTAAAAGGTTGAAGGTGCAGTTGAGAGCCTGAGTAGGGAGATACTCACCATACAAGCAAAAGGTGACAAAGAGGCTGCAAATTTGCTGCTTCAGAAACACTGCAAACTGACGGATCCATTAAAAGTTGCTTTGCAAAGATTGGAGAAAATTCAGGTATAACAAATATTTCAATAATTAAGCTCTAAACATAAATAATTAATGCACTAGTATGCAATTTTCATAACAAGCATTAAGGATGCAGTCATATTAAGTATCTAATAGATGATGACATCTTGCACTACAAATAAGATTTGCCAAAAGATGGCTGATTTCAGTTGATTATGTCATCACTCAATTGAGGAAAAAAGATGACTCCATGCATGAATGAATAAATCATGACTATTGGTTTTAAGATGTTGGGGGTCTCCACTAGTAGCCAAGGTTTTGGTTTTGGGTTGTTTCTACTGTGCCCTTATGGGCGATGTTTCAATATACTTTCGAGGCTTTGGATATTGAGCATTGTCTTTAGTATATTTTAGCAGCAGTCTTTCTCACTTTTTTCAGACTCGTGAAATGAAATGCCACACTTCATGCCTAATGTCTTTTTAGTTTATCAGATTGACATGAATATATGATAAGCATTTGTTTAATAGGAGCGAATAATTGGTGGAAAATATTTTTTGTGTTGCTTCTAGTTATATAAATCTCTTAATAAACCAAGGGACATTTCATATTAATTTACATGGACATTATTTGTCCTCGTCCGTCCTTCTGACATTTCCTCAAGTCCCGAACCCTAATGAAGGCTCAGTCAGTGCATCTAAAGTTTACAATCTCCCTTTTCTTCTTTTATGTTATGGAAACCCAATGTAATTTGAACTTCCAAACTCAGTTCTATGAGCCAGAATTCTTTGGACTGTAAACTGCCTTTTAATTTCTGAACTATTTATCACAACAATTTTTATCACATAGTTACTAGTATCTTCTAATTTTGTGAAGGTACCTGTGGATATAGTTCCCACGTTCTCGGTGGTTGATAAAATATTGGAGCAAAGACGCTAAATTGGTGAGTCTCATCCTTATTTTCTACCTTCTTTGAAGGATGCTAGTAAATGACAAAATAATTGCTGGATTAATGGGAAAATAGAATGGTTGATATCTTGATTCCATCTTATAAATGGGAAATGCTCTCAAACACCATTAATATTGTAGCAAATAGTCTCATTATCTCGATATCATTTCAACATGTTGTCAAGATTGCTACATATTGTCCCATAACGATAGCAAATAGTCCAAGATAGGCTTGATATGACACAAATAAAATATTAATATTGTGTCGATGTTATCGATTTACTACAGTAATAGTGTTATTAGAGCACATTGCTACAGTGGTGCTATTAGTGAGCTTTTTCCTGTAATTTTCAACCTGTATCATGTGAAGCAACTAATCTCCTAATTCTCGAACAAAAAACTTATGCAGATACGAGACAGACAAGCTTCGATGGCTTTTTATTCTTCACACATTAATCAGGTTGAGTGGTGCAACAATTAAAGGTGGTTCTATTTATGAGCTCCTCACTCTAGGGACAAGATATATGACGTGACCTACAAGAAAACGAGAGGGTTGTTTCATCATGTTTAGGGCTCATTTGGTGTTTCTGTGAATTTTTCTTTTCTTAAAGAAGTTTTTGCTTTTGTTTTTGCTGTTTAAAAAAATAAAAGGCATAATAACAAAAATGGGCATGATCATGCTGAATACTATGTACTCACTTGTTTCGTAACAAAGAAAAATGTGCATAATCATGCTTATATATAATTGTGCCGTATTCTCTTGAATGCCAATGGCAGCTCCCAAAAGTAAACCTACCATTTATGGATTAGTTATAAAATAAAATTTCACTTTCATAAATTGAACATGGAAACCTCTGAGTGCAGGGTAACTGTTTTGACCACTTGAGTTACAAGCCATGGCACATATTAATAAATCGAAATTTATTGAACCTATCAATCGCTAAAATTTATACATGTATGTTGCACTCTGGTAGGCAAGTTGATATTGCTTTAATATGTTTAGCACATGTGATGTAGCTATGTCAGTGTACCTTTGGGTAAGTAAATTAACACTATTAAAGCATAATTGAGCATATGCAAGGGGCTTATAGCTCAAGTGGTTATGAGTATTTATCATTGCACCCGATATCCTAGGCTCGATTCCTCCCTCCTCCAATATGGCTTGTATAAAAAATATTACTTGTCCACAAACATGTTCAAATTTATTCTTATGGTAGGACTTCTGAAATTGTTTAGACTCCACAAAGCTGTAGCTAAATATGTTTACTTCATACATGTAACTTCACTAATTTTTATCCAAGTGTGACTTTTCATAAATTTTATGGGAGAAGAAAACCTCGACAAATTTTTCCATTCCTATTTTCTCTAGTTTGGGGTTGAGAAACATTACTACAGAAAGATGTCCAGATGCCTTAATTTAGAGCATGAATTTGGAGTTAAACTGAAGAATGTGCGTTCAAACCCAAGAGTCCTTTTCATTCCTTATGATTCCAAACCCAATGTATGTTTGCCTTCTTTGGCTATAAAAACCAGATTGCATTAATGATCTAAAATTAGTAAAAAGTACAAAATGGGGAATAATTTACATTACCTATCTATCAAAGATATTAAAGAATCGTGAAAATAAAAGGCTCTATGCAAAAACCCCAAAACAAAGGGACACTAATAAACATTAACCAACCGAGGCTGAGCAGCCCCAATCCAATCAAAGAGAAGCTCAGTGTCAACACAATGGGGAGCAAATTCAAAAGTCTTACAAGAACCTGCATCCAAATCGTAACTCAAATTTGCAAGGTAATCCGCCACAGAGTTTTTTTCCCGATAAACGTGGGTCGGCACACATCCAATCTCCTGCATCAGTTCCAAGCAATCCGACATTAAATCCCTATAAGGACATGAAGCCAACCTATGAGGATTCTGCAAGAACTTGACAGCAATTTCAGAATCGGACTCCACCAACACATGGGAGATTCCTTTTTGAACAACCAACTTCAAGCCATGGTAAAGACCCTGAAGCTCAGCTTCCAAAACCCCACCCTTCCCAAGATTCACAGCAAAGCCAGCAAACCATTTTCCTTCGGAATCTCTTATCACACCACCAGCTCCAATCAAACCCCTCCTGTGACAACCGTCAACATTAAGCTTAAAATAGCCATCTCGTGGAGGCTCCCATGCTAGAAGTTTCAGCGACTTTTGAGTATCTTTAGAATGGGCATGAACCCATTCCTTAACAGTAGCAAGGATCGTCTTTCTACCTCGAAACCAATCTAAACTTAGACGTTCTGGTGACGATTTAAACTCGTACACTCTTTTCCCCAGGTACCTATCCACTAACTTCATGAAACTATCAACGTCGTTTGGCAACTCCTCCCAATGTAGAATCTTGATCAGGTACCCTAAATCATAAAAACCAGGGCAAGTCACCCATGTTAAACGGGACCTTCTGTCCTGCGCCATCCTAGATTTCAGCATCATCGTCACAAAGTCGGAAGACAAAATACCCTTTTCCTTGTTCCGCAAGAAATCAACTCCTTGCCCCTTAAGCAACTCAATTGCGTTTGCATCCGCGCTGTGAAAGTCCCGGTAGATGTCGAAGTCCCTGAAGTTGAATTCCCAGATGTAGCAGCAATCGGTGCATAAATCGGGCAAGTTTCCGTCACCGTCTGAGAGTGTTAGACGCAGTTGGATGATGTTCCTGACGTTCACACTGTCCTTCATGATTTGGTATTGGTCTTCCAGAGAATCGACTTCAAAAAGAGTGAATGAGAATTTAGTTTCAAGGGAGACAAAAGGGTAGTCAGCTAATGCATCCTTAACTAGAACAAACTCAGATTCTAAATTGTGCTGCCAAACGCTTCGAATCCCGACTCTCTTATTCATCATTATAAACTAATTCTGGGTTTGGCCTTCTTCAAAATTTTATCTATTGTTTCTCTAATGGTCTGCGTTCTTCTTGAATATTTTTTGTTGAATGTTAGTCTTCACCGAGGACATCATTTATATAGAGAGTGGGTCGGTGCTACTTCAGTGAAACAAATGAAAACACAAAAGAAAATGGGAGAAGTTTCTGGCTTTCAGCATGTTGTGAGGAAACCAAATCCCGGAAGAAAACGGATTCAAAACCGCCGTGGTGGATACATCACTTATCTGTATTGTTATTCTCTCTTTTTCACTTTTCTTTTGTTGTCGGTCTGAATTATTTTTAGGTTTATTATTTCGTTTCCTAGCGCAACTAGGAACAGCAAGCTCATATCATATGTACAAAAAGGTAACGAAATGGGGGGAGAAAAGCGTGTTTCCTTGTTTTTTCGGGAATGCAAGTTGTCGAAGCACTACATCCAGCCTCACAAGTTACATGTGTCCGGGAGTAAATTATTTTCATGAAGCTGGTTTTAGTATCAATGAAGGAAAAAGAATATTAATTCAAAATTTTAAAATATTTTTTGTCCAAATAAAGAAGAAAAATATTGATGGCTACTTTTGAGTTTATTGACATTGTATGCGGCTGTATGACTGGATTGGCGCTATGATCCAATTCTATTTTTCGACATTCTTTTACGAAAAACTACAGATTTTCATATGGTTAGCATTTGTGTAGATTTTTTGGGAGTCATGGTACTAAATGAACAATTATAAGGTGTCACGGTTTTGACATTACTTAAAAGGAGATATTTAGTGTTACGGTCACACTGCAATGTGGTGATATTAATTCACAAGTTAATATAGGCGAATGACATGGTTCATATGTTATGGACCTAAATAATAGCATTAACAAATAAATATACGTGTTGATAACACCACTTGTTGATGTGACTATCACACTGAAAAATTCAAGCTATAGCTATGGATATATGTTTTTAAAAAAATTTATTTAAAACTCTTAAAAAATATCATTTCTATTTAATGAATTTTCGATTTAAACTATTTTTAATCCATGTGGCAATGTTATATTGAATATACGGGCTCAACATACACACCAAATCAGCAAATTAACAAAATTATTGACGGAAGCTCACAGCAAAGACTACTTGTAAGCACAGAAACATAAAGGACACAACTTGATAATTTCGTGAACATCAAGGACATTTTGAGATAAAAAGCATTTAGGATATTACAATATCTAACTTCTCTTTAGTCAACAGGTCTAGCCAAGCGAAAAAGGAGAAACTTATAGCTTGGAAACTTGTAGCTCGGTCAAATTTGATGTTATCAATGACATACACAATTTTTATTTATCAGGAAAATCTCTTCTAAATATCTGCATCCACAACTATTTTAATGGACGAGCCATACGATTAACAATATTCACAACACTTCTCCTTATAATCGAACATAAGGTGGCTCATCTGTGGTTTTTCAAAAGGCAAGCAATGTTTCTTTGTGAAGTAAGAGGCAACCACTTTTAAGAAAGCACAAGACAGATCTTAAAACAATTCAATTTGTAGTTCTGCGAGTAGCTCAACAATGGTACAGAAACAAGATACCTTCCCTAGTTGCATTAGCTAATTGTTGATATACGTTGGAGATCCAAACGATTGATAAGCTGAAGTCTGTTTTTCTAGACAACTTTTAACTCTTTGAGCCATGCTGTATGTAGGGGGCAGGGATCAGGCTTTCCCGCTGCAATTGCCTTCTCAGATAGAGAGTAAAACCAACCATTTCTCCATTTAAACTGCAAGCACAAGGCAATCTCCAAAGTGAGAAACAAATTAAACTCAATGAGTCATATACATATTTGCTTAGTAAACTTAAAATTTATAATTCCATGCATCTCTAACCTCTTTAACTGCAGTTGGAAAGTGAGCAACAGCACGTGAGTATGCACATAATCGATCCTCCATGGCTTCTTCAAATACCAACCCTTTCTCTGCTGCTGCTGCAGAAGCAAGCTCTGCGATGAGGCTAGACACCTAAAAGAATATTGATCAAGTTTTTATCAGTTCCCTTTCTCAACACATAAACAATATGAGCTCAAAGTTTCCTGCATAACAACAAGAACTTTGGCTGGATTTCATTCTGTACTAACCTAAAAGTCGTTTCATGTCACCATATTTTATATGTCAAACATTTCTTTGTCATTGAAATAAAAGATGTCTGCTGTTATCATTGAGAATAGAGTTTTCACAGCCAACTGAAATTATATGGAGTGGTTTAGCTGGATGAAAATCAAAGAAAAACCTGATAGCACCACAAACCCTGACAAAATTTACTTTTCACCCAACCCCAGCCCACCCAGGCTGGTTCATCTCCTTAAAAAGAAATGGAATAATGACACCAACCCAACATAATTTCCCAATAATGCTACTAGGCCTGGCCCATAACTAGTAACTATCAGCATTCTGTAACAAACACATGTTAATGGAAAATGAAAAACCCCTTGAGGCATGTTAAAAGAGTCACAAGACCAATGAGAACATACATGCAAATGAGATTATTGTTGAAAATCACTTGACAAAGCAACAAAACCTCTATGTTATGTTAACTAGGAAGCCATGCGTGATGATGAAGGAAATGTACACAAAAGAAAGCAACCTTAAAATTGGTATTGTAGCACGTCAACTATATGAAACCAGTTAATAGTGAAATAAAACACAACAAATTATTAATTATTTAATGACTCTGAAAATTAATCGATTGCACTATATTATCTCATCAGATTCCAGTCGTGCAATATAATTTCATCTCTCTCTTCATAATCCAGTCATGTAGTTCCATTTTGTTAGCTAATGCCTTACATAGTAGAATTACAATAGCCAAAAAGGTAATAACTACTATTTAAAAGTAAGTTTAGGAAATAAGAAGGCATGAATAAGAGGAAACATCCTTTTATTCATGGCATCTCCCAATCCGCAATTTAATTAAATAGAAATTGTTTGGACACAGATCTTATTTCACATCATCATGCCAAAGGCAGACATTTTCTTTTCTTTTCTTGCACCTTAAGTTATCAAGTAAAGATAGGTTACCTCAGAGCGGTATTCTTTCTCTACACCACCTACAGTTGTTCCCGGATGACGAGCTCCAACAAGCATGAATGCTGAAATCCAGATCAACTTCTCTAACATCTGCTTCTGAAATGCTTCCTTGTTGAGAACCTGCTTCATATTTTCATTCATTTATATTTAAGTTTATCCCAAAACTGAAGGTACAAACTTAACAAACCCATACCCTTCAAACCCCCACCACCAAGAGAATGCTCAACAACTCCTTCCCCCTCCAAATCCCACAGAAGGAAAAAGAAAAAACGCAATTTTTCAATATTTCCTTTTACTAAAGAATAATGCTACACAAAGATCGATAATAAAATAGTGTAAAATGTTATGAAGATATTATTCTATTACCTTGCAAGTAAGGCCTCCAGCCTGTAATCTTTCAGCTACTACAGATGCCCACTTCCCATATGATGCTGTCAGTCCTTCAGGATTGGTATCTGTCTTTCCATCAACAGGAGGTTCTCCAAGCTTGGAGACAGCAAAATATGCTAGCACTTGATCCGCATCACCAAGACCTTTACTTTCAAACCACGGTTCCAGCATTCCGTTCTGGAAAAAAACCAAATCTGCTAGATTGTCAAGTCCATTGGGTCACATCCATACCTCTGCCAGAATCCAAAACAGGGCTTGCAAATGAAGGGAAGTAAAAAATCCAGACCAAATCATTCTCAGAAGACGTGTACTCTGACTTCTTTTTTTTTTTTTTTTGGGAAGCAATGAAAGTTGAAAACAAGGAAAGGAGAGCAAGTTATGAAGGCTTGAACATGTATTTCAACAACTTAACGTGAACAGCTAAAAATTTCATTATAGGTAGGTCAACCTGATATCAGCCTACAATCTATAAACAACTAAGTTAACGGAAGTGCTACAAACAAAAACTAGGGAAATTCGGTCACAAACTCCAAACCCTTTTATCAATTTTACAATCTTCGAAAACTAGCAAGTAAATGCAGCAAATCATTGAAAGACAATGGACCAATTCACGAAAGACGGAAGAAGTCACAGGACAAATGATCAGTTTCACTACATTTGATATGTTTTTGTCAATAACAAGTCAAACTATACAACTATGATAGACATAACAGCCGCCTTCAAAATCTAGTCTTCTAATTTGGACCCACATGATTTCCAGCTTAATATATAATAAGTAACAGTTATAAGGTCTATTTTCTAGATACATCACTCAGAATATGAGTTTGTACCAAGAATTCCAAGGGAAACACAATTTAAGCACCCTATCCATTAACCAACAGTGCAATTCAACATTGAAATGCCACCACATGTCATGTCTATAAATACTTGAGCCAGTTTGCTTCAGAGCCAAGGCTGCCTATCTGATAGTTATACACTAGCAATAAGCTAGGGTAACAGGGGATGGTGATGCTAAGCTCAGTATTGTGGTTAAATATTAAGTACATTCGGAAAAACTAAACACATGAAAAGACAAATCTTAGTATTCCGTTAGCATCATGCTTCGTGCTTTATGCTTCTATTAAGTCACCCCAGATGCAGTAGGTTTTCCAGCATAAAAGTTATCTGATCTAATGATCGAGGTAACTTCAGAACTGTACCTTAGACAGGGTTTAAAGCCAAAAGGACTCATGCACCAAGAACAAGGATAATAATTTCACAAGGGTATGCATAAACATTAGTTAACATTATGACAAAAGTTAACCAAATTATTCTAACAGCCCATTGAATAAAACAAGGTTATTGGCATTCAATCAAAACTCCCAAAGTCAACTTCCAAATTCAAAGAAAATTCCCAACAAAAGAAAACATGACCATAAGCATCAACTTTTCTCTAGCATTACAGAAGAACACACGCCCAATTATTATCCAAATCCTATATACAAAATTGAATCACAAAACCACCTAAATTTCACTTCAAACAACTCTCAACAATCAATCCGAACTACTCCGTAAAAACTTGCTAACTACCATTCCTTATTCTCAGATTAAAAATAAATAAATGGAATCAGATGGCAATACCGTTCCATCTAGGCCTTGGAGTGGCCTCAAGAACAGCGTCAAGATCATCATTCCTAGTGCAAACCAAGATTGGACCTTTGAAATCAAGAGGCACAGGGTCTCCTCTTTTCACCAGCAAGTCATCACCATTGCCCATGTCCTCTAAGGCTCTGCCAACCCTTCCACCACCGACTATCACTGCAGGTACCACCTTGGTTTTGGTGGTAGAAGCCATGGCAATGGCTGTGGAGGCCCTCGCTTTGATTCTTAGGGTGAGTGTTGAAGTGAATGAAATGGGTTTTCTAGTGAGGTGGAAGAGAGTGGAGCTAGAGAGTGTGAGTGTGTTGTTGGCCATGGGTGAAAGTGTTAGAGAGGATAGTAGTCAGCGGGGACATGATGCTTCTTTGGATTTTGAAGTGGGTTTGTTTCTTGTCTCTCTCACGGGTGGGAGTGGGGAGAAGAAAGAGATCAGCCACTCGTTTTCGGCAGTGGCCTATCGGTCTATCCAAATTGTCGAGAAAGACAATTTTAGAAACGTAGCTTATTTAGTATCATTTGGCTGGCGCGGGACCGAAATGAGTAGCCTGGGATACGATGGGCTAAAGTTAGGCCCGGTTTAATGGTTATGTTTACTCGGTCCGACCTGGTCGGAGGGTGTATTCAATCCATAATTATAAAGACTTTTTTCAAGTGCGTGACTTTCATAGAGGTGATAAAAGTTACTAATAAATTGGCAAGACTCTTGCTCTTAACAATTAACCTTAAAAGTATGGAAAAGTCATTCATTTAATAAACTTTTTAAAAGTCATTAACTTTTTGGATACCATCAAACTTTTAAAGACACACTTAAAAATCACTAGACTTCTATAAATTCTTTAAAAATCTAAATTGAATACCTCTAGATTTTTAAACTCTATAAAAGTCATTAACAGTTTGAATTGGATACACCCCCCTTGGGTAGGGCTTGGGTTTAGGATTTGAAACCTCAGGCCCACCCACGACCCGCTAGACTAGGCCCGCCCATTTGCTTTGTGGTTTTTTTTTTTTTTTTTTGCCTTATATTACCTTATTTCTGTTCTAAACATTTAAATGTCTTGTTTTTTAGTTTAATTTATTTTTATATTACTTCATTTACTTAAGTTTACAATATATAAATATGGAAGGTACCCCCCCCCCCACCACACCCCAATTTGGATTCAATTAAAAATACTAGAAAATCAAATTATCAACAAATCAAAATATGAAAGTGTTACAGAGGATAGTAGTGAGCGGGAACACAATGTTTCTTTGGGATTTTGATATAGGTTCGTTGGTTTTCTCTCTCACAGGTGGAACTGAGGAGGAAAAAGAGATCAGCCACTCATTTTCGGCAATGGCCTATCAGTCTATCCAAATTGTGAAGAAAGAAAATTTTAGAAACCTAGCTTATTTAGTATCATTTGGCCGCGGGCCGAAGTGGGCAGCCTGAGGCCCAATGGGTTAAAGCCCATCTCGACATGGTTTGACCCATTCTAGATTTAAAGACTTTTTGTAAGTGAGTGACTTTCATAGAATTGACAGATTCTTAATGACTTTTAGAGCATCTCCATTGCAAGGTTATAAAATTAGGAATGTAAAGCCACTTTTACATCTTGTTTATATCCTCAAGAAGTGTAAATTGGGTTTTTTTTTTTCTCCAATGGTAAAATGTGAATTTGGGGATGTATACTTTGGACTTCTGGGATGTATACATTGTTGGCATATTGAAATTGATTTGGGCCGTTCATAATTGGACTGATGATAAAAAGGAACGGAAGCTTAGCCTTTCAATTTAGTGGGCCCCGGTGAGTTTGGGTTGCCTATGTTTTTTATTTCCTCTCTCCTCCCCTTTAGCTCTTCTCTCTCTTCCTTTTCAGCCATAGAGCCCACTTAATGGAGACGTAAAAACGGATGCACCTTTACTTTATTTCCTATTTTTTTTATACTTTAAACCATTAATTTTGATAAGCATTGGTTGTCACGTATCACTATTTATATTTTGTGAAGATTTTGTGGAAAGTGAATAAAATTGTTAGGTATTTATAGGGAAAACATCCAGGGTATTTTTTAAAAAAAAATTTGAATTTTTTTGCAATTTTTTATGCCATTTGTTTTTTTTTATACAAATGGAAAGTAGTAGAAAAATGTAGGGAAAAAATAAAATGGTTATTTATAGTATTTATAGGGAAAAAATACATATTTTTTTTAAAAAAATTCACGCGACCCTTTACATCCCCAAGTTAAGTGGATGCATACTTTCATATATAGCTACACGCCCCTTTACATCCCCAAGTAGATACTTTCATATACTTTTATAATAGTTTTGTCTACTTCTTTTATATTTATTTTATAAATAGTATTTACCTTTTAATGTTTATGGGTTCTTCAATCTAAGTCCAAAATTCCTAACCGTCATTGGGTTTAGTCCACACCTTTTTTGTTGTAAATTTAGGCCCATTGATTTTTATTAATTTTTTCATGTGTCAATTTTACCCTTTGAGATAAATAAAGAAAGAACAGTAATTGAAAATCCAAATTAATATATCGATTCTTTCCTTCTAAATAGATTTCATATTTTAAATTTGGAATCCTTCTATTGCAGCCATGACATAAAAGAAGTTCATATAAAACAATGACAGTAGGAGAATTATTGATGATATCTTCCCAACAAATATTTACATGACTACTACGTAAATGTGATATAATGTACCTAATTACTAGGTAAATATAACATAATGTACCTAAATACTAGGTAAATATAAAATAATGTACCTAATTACTAGGTAAATGTAACATAATGTACCTAACACATAAGTAGTATACTCTATTATACCTGATAAACATGTAGATTTGAGATAAAATGGGTGGATTTGAGTGATACAACCAATAATCGTAAAACTCCACAACAAAAACATGAGAAAAACTGGAAAATAATTAACTATCAAGAAACAAATGAATCAAAAATGATGTTGGGGGGTAAAACACAAAACCCACATGTGTTAATGGTTAATTGCATCTTAATTAAAGATATTAGGTGGGAATGAACTTTACAGCAACAAAAAAAGTGAGCTAAACAAAATCAAACGTAAAACAATGAGAGTATGTTAGTGAGGAATTGTATTATCAAAGAAGAAAACAAATAAACAAAATCATTGAATAACAAAAGGTGTGGCAAAGAATAAAAGAATATTTATGTACCTTGTGTATAGGTTGCCATAGTGCAAGAATACAAAGCCACAACAAAAAGAAAGCCAACGTTTCATATAGGAGCACGACTGAAATATAAAAGCTATTTCAAAAATTATAAGAGACGTGATTTGTTGCCTTATTTAATTATTTCAAAAATATAATAGCTAATTATTATGACAAAAAATAAATTTCTTACCTTATTTAATTTTTAGGGGCATGATGGGAATAACAAAGTAATTTTTTAAAAAAAAATTATATATAAATATCAAAAAATTAAAAAAAAATGAGTGTAATCATACGCAGTACAAAAGTCAAATAACTTGTATCAACAGCAACAAATACAAGGATTGCATCCAACTTCTATTTTCAATTTTGGAGTTATACTGAATTTTCTATAATATTTATCATAGAGGAGTATAGCCAAAAAGGAAATTGCTTCTAATATTTATGTTTTGTATATGGTGAATTATCTTATTGGCATACATGGCAAAAAAAATGTAGCAAAAAAACAAGGGAGTTTCACTAAAACACCCAAAATGGGGGTTGAAATTATAAAAAAACCCAAGCACTATTTTAACATATAAACACACCCAAAACTCATCATTACACACACTCAAAACCCATTTATAAACACACCCAAAAAGTTGACTTTGGGGTTGATTTTGGGTGCATTTCTATGTTTAAATAGTGCTTGGGTTTTTTTATAAATACATGTCTAGTATTGGGTTTATTTATAAATTTGTAAAAAAACAATTGGAATGTGTAAAAACAAAGATATATTTTTCCTTAACATTTGAAAATGATAAAAAAAATATAAAGTACAAACATAGCAGATGAGAAAATCAACATATAAATGAAATATTGTAAGCAAGCATAGCTTTGTGATGAAATAATGATAAGCATGAGGAAAAGAAAAGAAATATTCATCAACAGAGAAATATTGATATTTCAAAGGGCCGGAACGAAATAAAACCACTAGGGTCCATTACATTAGCAACCTCCGAGAAGCAAAGTAACTTCCCATGACATATAATGTAAGCCAAAAAATCAAATTGGCGGTGCAAGTAGACCGTTCCTTGATAGTACACCGAAAAGGGAGTGGGTCTAGAGATCCAAACATGATGGCACACCCTCGCAACGGCCAAAGCTACAGCATGATGGGCTGCTTTCATTTGCTTTCCTCACAATCCAACTCCATTGAATTCATTGATAAAGTATAGTGTAAATTAGCAAGACTTTTGGTATTATGAATTAGCGAAGTATTGAAAATTCATTTATTTAACGCAATTTTCAAAAGTCATTAACCTTTTTAATACCAATTTTTTTTAAAATACTTTTTAAAAGTCACAATTGAATACCTCTAAACTTTTAAAGATGATTTAAGAGTTATAGTTAAATACATCCGGACTTTAAAACTCATTAATGGTGTGTTTACTAATTAGGAATTGGAATTCTCATCAGGAATTGAATTCCAGCTATGGAGGATTCATGCGTTTACTTCACATCAAAGAATTTTAAAATAAGGGGGCCCACACAAAATTAGGAATTGAATTCTTGATTTTGAAGGAATTCAATTCTTGGGTGGGAGGTGATATTCTAATTCCTACAGAACTAACCCATTATGAATTCATCTTTTTTACCTATTATATCCTCACACAATTTTCAAATCTGCCAACTACTTTTACCCAACAACGAGGACATTTTAGTATTAGTACCACTCCTGCCCCAATTCCATATGATTTAGTAAATAACTGCAATAGGAATCCAGAATCTAATTCTCCTCAATCCAACTCCTCCTCAATTCAATTCATCCTCAATTTAATTCCTCCTAATCTAATTACGGATTAGTAAACATGCCATAAAAGTCTTTAAAAGTTAGAATTGGATACACCCCGTTAATAAGTCCAGTCTCAACATACCAAACAACAATCAAGACACTTGTCCAATTTAATTGAAATAGTCCAATCTAATTCAACCCACCAAATATATGAATGTTGGGACTGAACTTATTAAATTGGATAGCAACCTACAAATAATGTCTTAAGTCCCATCTAGAGGGGGTGGGACTCGTAAAGACTAACTTGGACTCATTCCAATACACTTTAGGGCAAGCCATCAAACAAGTAATGTTAGGGTGGGCACGGTTCAAATTGGATTGGTTTCACCTTAAAATCACCCCCGAACTAATTATAATATTATATTTGATTCGGTTCTATTTTGACAAAAATCATGGAGGAAACTGAATTGAACCAAATCAAACCATTTAAATCGGTTTTGCTCGATTGGGTTCGACCGGTTTGGGCCTAAGTCCAATTCTCTTTCCTTTTACATTTTTTCAACATTGTTAGCCCAATTACAAAAAAATAATAATAAATAAATAAATAAATAAATAATAATAATAATAATAATAATAATAATAATAATAATAATAATCAAAACTTACTACATACTTTTTCATTTTCTAGAATATCAAACCATCATAAAACTTCAAATTTCAATAGCTACGATTCAAATCTCAGTAACTCCAAATGTCCATCAAACTTTAAATTCAACGTCATATATAGTTATTATTTAATTGAGTACTACACAAGTAAAATAAAATATAAATAAATAAATATACAAGTAGACAGTCCGGTTCGATTTTTAAACCATTGGACTTTTTATTGGTCAAACGAAACCAAAATGGCGATTATGGTTTGGATCGACTGGTTTCATTGATTTTGTCCATTAATTCTCAATTCTTCTCTTCATCACGGTATAGTGCAGCTTGGTAGCTCTCAAGGACAAATTAGATATATCTTTGGTTCATATATACCTAGTTAGAATCACATATACATGCCTTTCCCTCATACCGACGGATAGAGGAATAAAATACATAGAGTAGAACATAGTAAAACAAGAAATTGAAAGATTTGTTGAAATTGTTCGTTTGGAAATTGGCCCAATTGATGCCCACCCCTACAAACAAGTCATGGTTTAAGAGACGCTTTACATATGGTGTTGTAAAAGGATGATTTACATCAACACACTTAAAAATTCACTCCATTGTCCTCGAATATTCGGATGTAAAACCTATATCCCACCAAAGTAAAAATAAAATATCACTACATAAAATTCTCCAAATTATAGGGTTCATTTCAAGTTGGTATCCGATCTCTGAAGATCCTCCAAACTCACGTAAAATCTACTCATAAGCCTATCCGGTACCCACAGGTTTGGTAAGGCTATTCAATGCTTAGTGAGAAATATGGGTTCCATTTTTTTTTTTTGGCTCATGTATTATGCACCAAAACAATAATTAAAAATTCATAATCTTTAAACTAATTAAAAAATGATGAGCTTCACTCAATAAGATTTTGTATGCTTTTGCATAAATTGGTAGCGAAAACTTTGGCAAAATGGTTGATGTTGGGGCTTTCAAATGTTATTTCAGACTGTCAAAGTGCCCTTGTACTGCTAGGATACTATATTATTGATAGAATAATGCTACTCTTGCCACATTTGTATACCACATTCTCATATTACCTTATGTGACAGATGAGGTGGAAAACACATGAATTAAAATTAATATTTTCTTTTCTTTTATGATTTATTGATACTTTTTAATTGATGTAGTTGTCCACTTCATCTACCACATAAGATGGTATGAAAATGTGGGATAAAAATATGGTAAGTGAAGCATTACTCATTCTTGATAATGTCATGAAGGCTTTTGATCATGTACATTATATCAAGGGTTTCAAATGTAAGGGTGATATCAAAATGACGTTCAAAATTAGATATGCCAAAGACATGTGATAGGGTTCAATGGTGACTTTCATAGTATGGATTGTTTAATTATTGTTATATTTTCTGTTTTATGGCATGGAAACTCATTTCGTCCCCTTTCTCTGCACATCTAAACTTATTTGCATAAGGGTTTTACAAGACTCTTAAGGGTTTAGGGAGCATCTCCAACCGATATGTCAAATTGTCATGTGGACATGAAATGACAAAATTTAAAGGTTAAAGTTGCTCCAATCGAATAGTCAAAATCCCACATGGGTTTGAAGGCTTGAAGAGAGATGTCAAAAATAACGTATCAAAAAGTTTGATGTCAAATATTCTTTTAATATTTTTGAGTCATGGACCACACTATCATTTACTCTCTTTTAAAACTTTATATATCATATAGGCCCCATTTGCTTTTAAAAATATAAAATAATATGATATTTGGCATTTCAGGTAGTTAAATTTTTTCCTTAGTGTCAAATTGCCACATAAGTCATCAAATTCAAATTTAACATTTTGCATTTCACATCTTCCTTGGAGATAGTAATAATCCATATTTGCCTCATGAATATATCACCCAATTAGTTTATATATATAGTCGCCTTTCATTGAGGGATCCCTCAAATAAAATTATTTGAGGGATACCCTTTAGGGTCCTATACAAATTTTTTTTCAATGATCCAAACTATCTATTTTTTAAGTCTGCATTCATAGATCATCCTTGCAAAAAATTATACAAATTGGAAACTATTTCTACATTCAATTGTGTCCTACAAAACAATTGTTTTTTTGTAGGATACTCTAAAGGGTGTCCCTCAAATAAAATTATTTGAGGGATCCTTCAAAATAAAGGGACTGTATATATATATATATATATATATATATATATATATAGATTCCATTAAGGGATTCCTCAAATAAACGTATTTGAGGGACACCCTTGTTGGGCTCACTCCACATCGTATTTCACTAATCCAAACCATCTATTTTTTAGATAATTATTCAAAGATCAGCTATTTTTTAGGGATCTCTCAATAGAATAGAACTATATATAGGGGGCGGATCGTAACACTCTATTTTTGACACAAGTTCTTGACCATTAGATGAACACATTACAAATTGCTAAGATTAAATCTCACTACTATTTATTACAATCTTTTTAATAATACTTTTTGCCTAAAATTACTATTATTTTAATTATGAAATGAATAGTTCCCATGATTCTCTCTCTATATCTCTTCTTCATGCGCACCGTGGGCTGTATTTCTATCCATCTTTCTCCATGGCCATTGACTACATCAATCAACAACCATCATCTATATATTAAAAAAATCTATTCCCATCCTTCATCAGGCCAACAAGCATAACCTAATTCCTCCAAGGTTCATCAAGATCATATCTTCAGTGCCTCAAAGTTCATCAAAGTTATTCAAAGTGAAAGCTTGAACAACATGTTCAATGGATTAGTTGAACCAACCCTTGTAGATTATTCTCAAGCAATTATCTCACATCTTACCACCCATTATGCAGTTTTACCAAGGCTTAATGATCAAACTGTAATTAACTAAAGAATTAGGAATTTTCCTATGAGTTTTAATTATTAATTCAAGTTTTTATTAATTTTTTAATTTTAACAAACCTTGTTTAACCGTGTATCCTTCTCGTATAGATAGCTTGGGCCCGTGCTGGGCCTTCGAGTATGAATAACCTCCTAAGGAAGATCTGCACACTTTGAATGATATCAGAATTAGGGCGGACTGATGTTGATCCCAGCCTAACCCTCTCCGATGGTTAAGTCAGAAACTATCTTTTGTTTGAGAGAGAATGGATGTCGGGTTTTTACCATATGAAGAGTTATTATCTTTGTCCAGAGATAGGTGATGAGTATTTATAAAAAGGGGGGGGGGGGGGAAGGAGGACCCCAGATATTTTATGGAAGAGATCTTTCTTCCTGTCCCAAGTTTTACATTTATTGCTCTATTTATGATCATCCTGCTTTCTGACAAGAAATAGGTGGCGAAGTGACAGGTGCACTCGGAAAAGAGGTGGATTAAATGATCCTTTTCCATCGCCAGCCTGTTTATTCTGAGACCAAAGCGCAAGGCGACACTTGTTATAAGGATGGGATGTTTGTCAAAACCGACCTATCAGGCCTCATTAAATGCACCTTTAAGTTGGTCATGGTGCCATAGTGGTCGGGTCAGCCCTTCCTACCCGACCATAGGTCTAGCACCCATATACTCGGCTCGGTATTTGTACGAAGGTGTTAGCATCTCGTGTCGTCTGGTTCCTTCTGAGGGGCTCGGCTCACAATGATGGTACGAGTCATCAACAAACCTCTTTCATTTTAAGAAACACAACCATAAAAGCAAGAGACATAAACCAAAACATAGTAGCAAAAAAAAAAATATATACAGCTAACTTATGGCCCTTGTTCCGTCTTCAGTTTCTTGGAGGTCATGGTAGCCCATCCACATGAGTTAGGATTGATGAGGGTCGGTCCACCCTGACCTCTTCGTGCATCATCCTCTTCCCCCAAGATACCATAGCATCTACTAGAGAGTTTAGGTTGTACATTTGATTGATACCCAAGGATGGGCATATAGGAAGAGAAATGTGGCAATTTACATGGAGAAAGAGAGAGTAAGTTTTGGGACCTGTGCCAATCTTAATTATTCTAATAAAATAATAATAATTTTTGAATAAAAGTATTATTAACATGATAATAATAAATTAGTTGTGAGATTTAATCTCAATAATTCATAATGTGTTAATCCATCTCAGTAATTCATAATATGTTAATCCAATGATCAAGAACTTGTGTCAAAACTTGTGTCAAAAATAAAGTGCCATGCATCTGCCCCAAATATATATATAAATATTTCCCAATTGAGCTGCTAAAAGTATGCAGTATGCTATCAAGAATTATGATGAAGTCACTTGCGTATTGGGCGTGATTTTAAATCTCCTAGTAGAACAAAATGTATTCAAACATGTTTCCCGCTCATTGTTCCTTCCCAGATTTTTTTTATCGAGTCTCCCATCCACAGTTCAACCCACACAAAAAGTCAACAAAATTTGAATAGTTACCGTTAAACCACCAACCGCCACACAAATAAAACATCCTAATTCCTTTCCTCTAGAAACCAAACACAAAAGCTCCGCACTTTCCAACGCTTCATTCAAATTCAAAACACAACCTCTATCCAATCCAGTGAGCCAGAGAGGGAGAAAGCCCCACCTCAGCATAAGTGGGTCCCAAAGCCCCATATTGGCCCACCACTATTGCACATGTAGTAGAAGAAAAAGCTGGTGTTGACTTGTATGTATCAATTTGACATCTGAAAACCACACACACACACACATAATAAAACAGTAGACACCACTATCCAGTAAAAACCAGTTTTTGTTTTCCCAAAATCTTTCAAATCTCTTCTTCTCTGAAGATTCAACTTCCCTTCTGTAACATCATTCAAATCTTTCTCTCTCTCTCTCTCTCTGTTAACCATCTGCATGATGATTTGCTTCAAAGCAACCAACCAAATTCCAGCAGTCTCATAATCTATCACAAAACAAAACCAAGAACCAGCATTCACAATCATTCCATTAAAGCCCCAAACTTTACCACACACTCTCTCTCTGAACTATGATGAGTGGATGCAAGAAAACCACATTAATTCCACGGCAATCCTCGTACAACTCCCTTTATGTCAATCCTCTCACTGACCAGAAACACAACCGCAGCTACAGCGAAGGTGTCAGCTTGAACACCAAAAACCACAATTTGGGGCCAAACCCATCAATTTTAAACCACAACAAAGAGAATGCCATGCCATACAAGCAAGAACAAGCTGCCTTGGACAATGACAAAGAGAATTTGGTCGCACAAGAAAACGGGTCTTCTTTTTTGATGCCATTGAAGCAGAAGAATTTGAAGTCTTTGTCCACAGGCTGCAGGGCCTTGAAGCCGTCCTCCCTTCAGTTTTGTATGCAAATGAATGAGCCTGAGAAGGTACTCTTTGGTGGGTCCACAATCTGGGACCCACCCAGTAATGGGTCTGAGAATTCGAGCTCTTTGAAGATCTGGGACTACTCTGATTCTGAGGCTGCCCCCGCTTCTTCTTGGTCTACTCTGCCTAATAAGTGAGCTCTCTACTTAATTTGTTTGTGGTAAACGTTTTACTTTTGTTGTTGTTGTTGTTGTTGTTGACAATCTAATTGTATGTGTGTGTAAATTTGGTATGGTGTGGATTTAGGTCTTTGCTGTGCAGGCCACTGCCTATGGATGTAGGAAGGTGCACTTGTGTTATAGTGAAGGAAGCATGCCCAGAAGGATTAGATGGGGGTACTCTGTATTCTCTTTATACCAATGTAAGTTGTCTGGAATTTGAACTTGTTAAGCATATCTCATTTGGAACAATCCTCATTTTGTCTTCAGTTTGAAAAACTTTTGGGTTCAGTTTGAATCAGCATATAAGCATATTAATTTCACTAATGTTGCTTGTTCAATAATGTTATTATAATGCACTGTTGCTTTCAATTTTTTTTTTCTTTCCTTCACCAAATATCTTTAATCTCAAATTATTAGAAATCTTAATTTCTGTCACTGGACTTTGGACAAGATACTTTTCTGAAGTTGGTATTGTTTTATACTTGTATTGAGTACTCATGATAATGTAATAATCGATGGATGTTGCTTATGTTATGTTCGATGTTTAGCCTAGACCATAGTGGTGTGTGTTCTATAACATTTCCTGCTGTTGATAGTCCTGTAGTTGGCTTGTCAGTCAATTCTCAGACTGTTAAAAAAGAAGCTACATTACTACATTAGACTATAATCATAACCCAACGTTGCGAAACCAATTTACATAAATGAAGTGAAAATACATAGATATTTCCCAGTGGATTAGGATTAGGGGTTTCTTTTTATCATTCGAAATATTTATCTTCACCTTTTTTGACATAGTAGTCATGTTACATTATTACTTTGATTCTATAATAAACTTCATGGCTTTATCCATTCTTGAGTTTCTGATAAGACTTTCCAACACCCTATTCCTCTAACCTGCCCTTCTCTATTGCTGTTTGTGTGTGGATGTAGTTGTTTTCTGTGATAAACTAAACTATTAAGATTGGAAAGAAGGTAAATCATGTTAAACTCCTGAGTCAATTGTTTTGGTGTGGTATACATGAACTTACAGGAAGGCAAGGGAAGGCAAGACCGGAAACTAGCTATTGCACACCATAAGCGGAGGAATGGGAAATCTGAATTAACTATTGCTCAGAATGTAAAGGGAATATTATCTCATTCAGATGATAGTTTTATTGGGAGTGTAAACGCAAACCTCATGGGTTCAAAATACCATATATGGGATCAGGTTATAAATTGAACTCTTATGAATTATTACCTGTAAAAGTGGCAATCAGATAACTTTCCATGAATTTTACAAATAGGTTTATCAGTAATTGGTTGATGATAAGGTTTTAATTGCAGGGTAGTTGTCCCAATTCCTTGAGCAGACAGTCTAAGTCGCTTCTTGCTGTTGTATCGTAAGCCTTTTCCTCTCCTCTCTTCTCCCTCTCTCTCTCTCTCTCTCTCTCTCTCTCTCTCACACACACACACACACACACACACACACACACACACAGACGCACATAGACACACACTCACACTCTCCTCCCTCAACTTGTAATGTTTACTTATCTTTAAAGGTTTACGCCAACAATTTCGAGCTGGACAGGAAGTTACAGACGTTTGAGGGCATATATAGCCAAGCATCAATCCATGCAGTTAAAGAATACTACGCAGGTGAGCACAAAAGTTTCCAAGATATCTAAGGTTTCCAACATTAAGAATTGATCACATATATACAGCAGATTTTTCTATTGACTCTTGTCTGGTACTATTAAGTTCCATACTGAAATCCAGTTAATGGGTAAACTACTTAACTAAAATGTTTCACGGTCTTCCCTTGTAGGTACAACACATTAAGGGACTCCCAAAGGAATGGGAGGAGAAACTGGACAAAGTCCATCAGCTATGCTCAAGGGTTCCCAATTACAATAAAGTAGGTCTACGAAAGGATGTAATATTACCTCAGCTCATACAATTTTGTCATGTTTTGTTTTGTGTTTCTGTCCATTGATTGATTTCTATTTTCACTCAGATTTCAAAGCAATATGAGTTAGACTTCAGAGATAGGGGAAGAGCTGGGCTTAGAATCCAAAGTTCAGTTAAGAATTTCCAGCTGACTCTAGAGGTACTACAACAAGCAATCGTGACTCAAATTTTTAATCAGATTCATCTAAAATGTCAACTTACTTACTAACAAACTACTGGGAAACAGAATCCGGTTTAGGATGTTTGTAATATGTCTGTTTATGTTGCATATCCGTCTGTAGAAACAATGTGATCAAGACTCTCAGAAGAATGTTTTGTTTATGACAACAATGGGGTGACTGAACCAGTGTTTAACTTCAAAACATGTTTGGTTTGGGATGCTAACTTTTTTTATGTCTTGCTAGGAGAACGGAAAGCAGACAATTCTGCAGCTTGGAAGGGTTGGGAAATCAAAGTATGTGATGGATTACAGGTAAAATAAGCAGAAACTCAGTAGTTATGTCTAATAATAAAAGCAAACAAGGTGATCCATATTGAAGTATGCATATTTGAAATCTTTTGCCTAATGCGAATGAAGAGAATGGGAAGATATATGTGTTAGGCTTCTGAGTGTCATATTCTTCTTTTGCAGATATCCTTTGACAGGCTACCAAGCGTTTTGCATATGTTTGGCTTCTATTGATTCAAAGCTTTGTTGCACAGTATAGAGAAATTTTCTGCGCGGCTGCGTTTTGTAGTTCAACCTCTGAACAGAAGCTTTCGACCTTCTCTTCTTATTGGCTTTTGCACCCCATCTCACTAAACGCCCATGCAGGGCAAAAGTGAAGGCCAAACAAAGAAAGATGCGAAAAAATGGTTTGATTGAGAAAAGAAAAATATATAGTGGTTTGGTTCATTAAAGCTTCCAAAAGGCAAATTAAGATTTGCAGATTTGGTACCTGTATTTTCTACATCAGATGTATGTTTTGTTTTTTGGCTGTTTAATGTCTAAAACCATTGTGTTTTTCATTCACATAATGAATTTTTCATTGGAGGTAGAGCTTCAGGTACTTGTATTGTATCTTCATACTCACTGCAAGAGTTGAATCTTATAAAACGCCCTTAAAACACTCCCAAAGAAAAACAATTGCAATAGTCCTCACACACCAACTAAGCCCAAAATAGGGGTCTAAGCAAGAAAAAATAAACAAAAAAAGTCAATGGGTGAAAAAAAAAAAAGCAGGCCCAAAAACAAAAGCTCTTAGATTGGGTCATATCTCTTAGCCGTTGCATCAAACTAATTAATTTAATCTAACGGTTAAGAGATAGGCCTCACACCATAAAATTCTATGTAAGAACACAAGTCCCTAGTGAAGAAGGGGGCAAGAAGCAACAAACCTGCACTAACAGAAAACAACCAACCTCAACCATGAACTTGATCAGGTAGGCTAACAGAAAACAAACTCAACCTCAAGTAAGCATATGGGAAAAGGCCATTGGGACGAATTCATACCTGCGAAAAAAGAAATTCCCAAATTTTAGTGATGCGTAGTTACTTGGATACTCTTGAGCAAATAAGTATGCTTCAATCTTCTTATAATGATACACCAACCTGAGCAAACAAAAGTATAGATTAGACTTTTATTAGTATGTAATAAATTCCATTGCATATATAGCTTGATAAACTTTTATTAATTAATTGGTATGCAAACCTTTAATTATTTTTCATGTTCTAGAGGTCCTCGAGTTTTTATTAGAATTGCTCAACGAGTGAGTTCACATTTGGGTTTTATATAAAGAAAATAACATAAGAAAAGGATCGATTGAATTTGTTGAATATGCATGCATCTCATTAACAATCAAATTAATGATAAAAAGATAAAATTATTCAAAAGATAAGTAGTTCCTATATCCCAAATGTTAATTCGTAGCATAGACGATCCTTTTCTCAATCTTCTCCAAGTGGGACTAGAAGACCGGAGTAAACAAAACTAAGCTCTTTATTCGAATCATCATTCTCCAGTTTTCACAAAAGTAAATATTATTTTATGAAATAAATGCTAAATAAAAAGAAAAATCAATCCTAAAGATTGAGGAAGTGCGTAACAAACCAAAAACACCCGAACTACCAAATCCTGTGATTACATTATTGGTTTCTTCTTCTTTTTTCCACACTCTTTATTAATAATTGATAAATTGGCAGAGTGGAAAGATGTAAAAACGTATGTATGCAGATTTGTGTCCACAACAAAGCAACATAGATAATACAAATAGAGACAAAAAAAGAAGAAAAAAAGGTATAATAGCATATATGAGAACAAGCATGTGAAGAGATAATAACTATTAAAAAGATGAAAAGCAGTAACCTTGTTTATCTTCTCAAGTGTCTATTCATCTTCTCCCAAAAGAAAAATAATGTGAGAATCAGATATAATAGGGTGAGATTTTTTAAGGGGTTTGTTATTTATATCACTCGCTCAAAAGGCTCACGGAATACATCGTTGAATGAAATGCCTCAAAATCGGTAAGTTTTTGAATACCACCGTACTTTTTCTAATATTTTAAAAGTCCTAATTGAATACCATCAGACTTGTGTTAATGATTTTAAAATCCTAATTGAATACCATCAAATTTTTATTGATTACTTAAAAATCATAATTAAATACTACTGTACTTTTTCTAAGTTTCAAAAAATCTATTAAAATTCTAATTGATTACACCCCCCTCGATATATTAATGACCTGAATACCCTTTTTTCAAAAATTCCGCCTCTTACTCACTCTCTCTGTCTCTCTCACTCTCAACCTCCTCCCCCCAAATCCGCAGCCAACTTCTTCCCGATTTCTCTATCGCTCTCTCTCAGTCGCACTCGCTCTCTCTCAGTTGCTCTATCGCTCTCTCAGAGTCGACCCCGCTCTCTCAGTCGCTCCCGCTTTCACAGTCGATCTCGCTCTCTCAGTGTCGCTCCCGCTCTCTGTCTCCCTCGCTCGATTTTTCTCTCTTTGAGGTAACATCTCTAAACCCTAATTTCCTGTATTTTGAGCTCATAAGCATAACAAATTACTTGATGGGTCAAATGCTAGTTATTGTGACAAATTTTGAATTACCTAAAAAGCTCACTGGTCAAAACTGCTGAATGTGGAATTAAGGAAAAAAAATTAGAGTTTTTAGTTCAATAAAGGAAATAGTTTAAATTTTTAAACATTCTCAGCCTCTGGCTCCAAAAAGTAAATTTTTTAGGAAGAATATTAGTTTCTAGTTTGGTGTTTATTGTAAGATATTGCATTGGTTTTTCATTCTGTTTGATTGTATGATTGTATATTTTGTCGAGTTGGGTCTATTTGTTGCCACTTATGGTAGAGTTATATTACTCCGATTGGAGGAAAAATGTATTGATCTTAGGCTTTTTAACATCCAGTCTTTAGTTCTTAATTCTTATCTTATTAATGATGCCATGTTCAACTCATTGTTATTTCTTGGGACAAGGAATTTTATTTTGCGTGTGTATGTTGTGGAAATTTTATACAATACAGCAATTATGAAAGTGATTATATCTTTTTGGATTGGTTTTATATAATATTGGCCAGTTAAGAGTCAGTAATTACTATTCAGAACTTCATAAATGTTAAAGGATTTTGTATCTCATTCAATAGGTTACTAGCTAGCTTGAAAGCAGAGAGATGGGAAGGTCTGAATTCAAGTGTGTGTGTGCGTGTGCGTGTGTAAGGAATGCTATTAAACAAGTGTGTGTAAGAGCTCAAATGTGTTTTGACATTGATGGATTCTATTGTTGTTGACTGATATTGAGTGCCTTCAGTTTGATTGATCATTGAAACATGTAACTGAGTATCTCCTTTCTATTGCTGGACGGAATTGATTTTTGTCTGACTCTGTTGTAATTTTTGTTTTTCTGGACAGAATTGATTTTGAAGGCTAAGGAAAGGATTGGCTTGCTGGTTGTGTTTCTTTATGGTAATTTTCCGTATTTTTTGGTTGTGTTTCTTTATTATTGTGGCTGTGTTTTTGGTTTATTTTGTTGTTTTATTAGTTTTGTTTATGGTTGCTGCTTTATTTGTAGTTCACAGAAATTATTGATGTTAATGCTTACATTTTTGGTTATTGAAGCATGCAATATTTGTATTTTCATAGGGTTTTATTATAATGGAAGGAGAATCTGAAATCCCTGTTTCAACTAACACACTACCACCAACTCAAGTTCATCAACCTACCCCTGTACAATCAGCCCCTTTACCTAGTACTTTAGGAAAAAGAAAGCCTTGTAAGAATGCTTCAGGGGTTTGGGAGCATTTTACAAAGATAAAGTGTGAGGATGATACGAGTGAGCCTAGATGCATATGCAAGTACTGTAAAAAGGACTGCATCTGATGGCAAAAAGAATGGCACATCCACTTTGTGGCACCATTTGAGAAGTCGATGTAAGAATTCTCCATTGAGATATGAGAAAAAACAAAAATCCTGTCATTTGAGGGCCAAGGGAAAGGGGGCAACCTAGTAGCTAAAGAATGGCACATCCACTTTGTGGCACCATTTGAGAAGTCTTAGTATTTGTAAACCTTTGCTGATGGATTATGAGTTTGTTTTGAATTCTTTTGGTGCGGATGTATTTGATTCTAAAGTTATTTTCTATTTTGAAGTTTGAGCTGAAATGGAAAGGAACTCAATAGCATGTGTGATGGAATGGAGCATAGAGCTAGAAAAGGCCCTGCGCTCCAAGAAACCGGGTCGATCACTCGAAGCCATTTCAGAAATTAGTCCAAGACTCCAACAGTTAAGTAATGAGCCAGACCCTTCTCCAGCTGTCTACCACTTGTTCGACCTAATTCCTGGCGAGGACAAGCTCTTCTCCAATGCCATCATTCTTCGTCTTGCCAATGCCTTCGAATTTGGAGACAAGCACACAAGGGTCTGTATTGTCAAGGCCTTTCTGTTTGAGTACAGGAAGAGGAACAAACGGAAAGAGTACAAAGGAGTTTTGTGCAAAACTCGGGTTCATATGCAGGCAGAATTGCTGAGGAGAGTTAAGGTTGTGTTTGACAGTGGGGATGTTGAAGATCGGGCTTTGGCTTTGGGTCTGTTTGGCTGTTGGGCACATTTTGCTAAACAGAGTGCGAGTATACGATACTTGGTGCTTTCTAGTTTGGTTTCTTCTCATGTTTCGGAGGTACAAGCAGCGTTATTTGCAGCAGGATGTTTTGCTGAGTTATCGGACGACTTTGCTTGTGTTGTCTTGGAGATGCTGCTTCAGATGATGAGCTCACCGGAAACATTGACTGCTATAAGGTTGGCCGGAGCACGATTATTTGCCAAACTTGGGTGCTCCCAGTCTCTTGCAAATAATGCTTACAAGGTTTAATTGTAATTCAATTTTTTTACCTGACTTATGTTGGTAATTGTTGCATTCAGAGTATTAGTTTTTCACTTATGTATTAGATTATAATGTTCACTGAACGCTGCTTTGTTGCAGGCAAGTCTAAAATTGCTCTTAGAGTTCTCAGATGAGTATTACCAGGTTGCGATGCTGGTTTCCCTCTCAAAACTTGCTTCCCGGTCAACCATTCTTATATCTCAGCAGGTAACTATTTTGGTAGCACCCTCTCTCAAAATTCTTGACCCATAATTCTTATTGCTATCTCAATGCAGGTGGACCTGCTTCTCTTGTTTCTTAGCCATGAAAAAACTCTTCAGCTGCGAGCAGCAGCAGTAAGATGCCTACATTTTATTTTCAGTCAAGGAATATGTCATGTTCCTGTAAATGGATATGTTGTGGAAACATTGTTAAGCATACTAGATGAACCTCAAATTCCATCATCCATGCTATGTGAAGTTCTTCAGACATTACGTAAGGTTGTTTCTGAGCTCATACAGATGAACTTGTTATTTGTTGTTCAATTTATGTTGTCTCACTTCCAGCATTTCCGCAGATGATTTCATGTATGCCACCCAATCTACCCTATGATGTCCTTGAATCTTCAAAGCTTTTAAGCGTTCTTGAGAATGCATCCCCATCTCCTATCATGGCCGAGAGCCTGTTAGCTATTTCTGTTTTGGTAGATATGTCAAGAAGACTAAAAGGAAGTACAGGGCTGGGATCTCTTGTGTGTTGTTCCTCTCTTCAGCCATCTCAGGTGATCTTGCTTATCATAGATCGGATCACCATACTGGTGAAGCCAGTTTTGGATCTTTGTCAGACTGACAGTGTTGAGTTTCAACAAGTTAACTGCCTGTTCAATCTTCTTTTCCTTGTAATCCGAGAATATCCGGATTTGCATGTCTTAGTGCTGGATCAAATATCTGTTTTAGTGAAGTCTCTCTCATATATGGATGACAATCTCGTTGCGACAACAGAAACAGATGCGTTTGTTCATCATAGTGTAGACTTGAAAGGAGAGAAGAGTAGAATTATCAGATCAAAGCTTCTATTTAAGGTGTACAGATTTTTGGTGGCCTTTCTCGAAAATCTCACTGAAGCTGGTGCCATCTCCACCGAAGTATTTGACAAAGTGAAGCTTCTGGTCGAACTTGTATGCCAAAGCAACTTGTTTGAATGTTATACATACACACTCTACTCTCTGTTGCTGCGTTGTCAAATAATTTGGGGTAACATGGTAAATGAGAGTGAGGGAAGTCGCAATCCTGATAGAAACTTGGGCATATCTCTTGATAATTACTCAATGAAGCATGAACTTCGTACCATTGAATGTGCAAAGAGGATGCTGGCAGAAAAAAATAATTGGCTTGCTTACAGAGTTGGGGTGTATGCAGCGTGTCAAGGAGATTGGCTGACCACGACTTTTATATTCAAGCAGTTAGTATTAAAAGTTCGTTCTAATTCCTGCAGCTGCTGGATGAAGTCATTAGTTCAATTTGCTGATTCTGAGAGGAAGCTAGAGCTGCTGCTATTACCAAAACAAGGGATAAAGACTCATGAATTACATGTTACACCTTCCAGTAATGATTTAGGTTGCCAAGATGCCGCGAGTAGTATCAAGGAGCATATTTACAGCAAAGATCTAGCAGCAGCTTACAATGGTCTTTGTTCTTCTTTGGAAACATTAAAAGTTGATGATGTCAAAACAGGCCACACTTTTTATTTCCAACACTGGATTTTGTCCCTAAGAGTGAAGGTAATAAGAGCTGTGGTGGATATAGTTAAAATTTTGGGAAACATTCCATTTGACCAGGACAACACTACCAATAATGGAAAGGTTGAGAACCTTATGGTTGGATACCTCATATCTTTACAGAAAATTACTCAAATATCTCTGCAGTTGAAGAGGCTAGCACGAGAATTTGATCTAGTTACAACATCTTTCATTGACATGGACAAAAAGAGTTCAAAAATAATTTCGGAACTTGCAATGAGTTGTTCGCTGTTGGCCTTCTGTACTGGATTTGCTCTCTACATTCCAAGCCTAATTAAACCTATTTCTAACAGTGGTCTGGGAATTCTAGAGAGAGATTTAGACGCAATGTTGGTTCAAAATCTAGTTGGACGGTTGGGGAACACTAACCATGAAACCAGTAAAATTCTGTGTCTGCTATTGGAGGCGGGTAGAAATCCCATGGATTGTTTTCACATGCCGTCAAGAACCCAAGCATGTAAGATTGGTTCTGAAGCAAGAGATATTCTTAGTATTTGTAATTATACGGTTTCAGGGATTGTTGGCTTGAAAAGTAAGGCAAACAGAGTGCATAATGAGGAAGGACTATCCCAATTACCCAAGGATGGCTTAAAGCTTCTGTATGACGTTCTTATGAAATGGATGCAAATCCCCTTCCGTGCACCCAAGTACTTCTTTAAATTAAGGTACACTGTCACACTGTTTATTTTAACTAGAAAATCTTTTTGTTGATTTCTCAACATCATTTGGCCTTGATTTTGAGTAATGGAATGAAAAGTAAAAAGGAAGAGGACAAACCGAGAGTAGAAAACCTTAGCTGCCCCTCCTTTTGATTTGTATGTTTAAGAGGGATACGTCCTGATAAGAGAATTTCTCTATACATATCACATGCTTTATCCAGTTTTAACTGTGTAATTTTTTGTTAGGTTATCTATTAACATCATATTATTGATTATACGATTTTTTCTTTTCCATTTACACCATCATTCTAATGTTTATGATTTACATAAATTTCAGGCCTTGCTGTGGGTCAGAACTCTTTGCTGTCAACGAAACTAGAAACCCAGATGGAATATATGTTTCCCCAGGCTTCAGCTTGTCATTAAATCTGTGTCTTCAATTAAGAAATGTGGCATCAGATATCCCAGTCCGGTTGAAAAACTTGTACTGCGTGCTCTACAGTAGAGTATCCTTTCAGGAACCAACAGAAAGTGGAGTAAACAATCAGCAAAACCAGGGTAGTTATTAAGCTTGTGAAACTGATGACATGGTAGAGATGAATGAAAAGCTGTTGCAGTATGTAACAGAGTGCAGTACAAAAAAGAGTAATAAGCGTCCAAGGGGCAACAATGATGGTGAGTTTGTAAATTCGTTCGTGCGTTTCGAAGTGAATGAAAGAGGGCAAGGGTTCTCAAATTGCTTGCTTGATGTTTCTGCTTTTCCAGTGGGTTCTTATAGAATCAAATGGCATAGCTGTTGTATTGATAGCCAGGGTACTTGTTGGACCCTCCCCCATTTGAATTTGGGACCTGTATTTACTGTACATAGGTTATAGGTTGATTTTTTAATAAATTAAACCAAACTTGTAAATGATCTTGTTCTCTGTATTGATTCTACTGTACAGTTTGTAATTTTTCCAATCTACTTTATGAAGAAATTGTATCCTGCAATATAGCCAATGGCTGTTCAATGTTGGGATGCACACTTGGGAAGCTTGAATTGTCTATTTTGTGAGATTAATGTGAGCAGTCGCGGATCCGTGAATTTTTCAAGGAAGGGGCAATGTTAAAAAGGCTAAAAGGTCCCCAAAAAAAAATTGAACCAAATAGCTGTACAATTTAAACAATATTAATATTATTCATAATTAAAATAAATAAGAGTTTTACCTCTAAGACTAATTGACTATAGTCTATTTTGTATATTAATTAATATGCACTAAATTCATGTTACACAATTATCTACCAAAATTCATATCAAATATAAACAAAATGCATGTCAATTACACAACTAGTGTACCAAAATTCATATGAAATAATCCATTAATCTAACCAAAATCAATACCAATTAATCTTATCCAATGTACATGTGATTTGGAGCTCACGAGATAAAAGTACATGTGATTACGAGTTGGGTAATTTTCAATGAATTTTTCAAAGCATAGATGATTTTTTAATGAATTTTCAAAGTTAGTCTAGTTAAAATTTAACACATGGCGCCTTGATAGTTGACTATATTAAAAAGTAATTGAGAAGCACAGGATTCTAACTACAAACGCATTGCATCGTCTTCTTCTTCGACCTTGGTCTGCACCTTAAGTGAAAAAATTTCAAAATCTTTTAAAATTTATTACTTTGGTTGTGGAGGTTCAATTGACGAACCATTTTCTCCTATATGATCTTGAGATTGAGCCTAACAATCTAAGGTAAATATTCACGGTCTCACATAGCAGCAACAATACAGCCTTTTTGAGGCTTTTAATTGAACACTTGGTAGGCACAAGCAGAGGTGCAAATTCCAGCATCTCTAATGCATTTTCAGGCGGAGGTGCATTTGCACCTCCTTGTGCCTCTATCGATTTGCCCCTACATGTGAGAGCAAAGCCAGAACAGACAATGTGTGAAATTCTATAGTAAGGGTGCCATATATGGACCCATCATGTGGACATTCAGATTAGCCACATGATCATTTCATTAAACTTACGTGAAGTTACTATTCAAATGAATCATATGGCTAATATGAAGGTTCACATATATAGTCCATATATGGCACCCTCACCATAGAATAACTCCAGACAACGCAAGAAGAAAATCTTTTTTGTGAATGGGGTAGCAGAGTGGAAAAGGGCCTTCATTTGTAGATTAATGGTCTTAGGTTTGAATCCCACGACACTAGTGTGTGAGAGAAAAACCCCCTCCCCTTTCCTAACTTAAGCAAAACAAAAATAAACCCAAGAAACAAATAAAAAAGAACAACCAACACAAATTACAGCCCAGAAGTCATCAATAAATAATAATAACAAACATATAATAAATATTATTTTAAAAGACAAGTAAGAGCATCCCCAAGGGAGTATGCAAATGAAATATGCCAAATTGTACTATAACAACCTAGGTGGCATGTTGCTTACTCATTTGTCTCATGAAAAAAGTTGGTCACTCCAAGGTACTAGGCAATGCAAGTGTACAAATCATTATTATATTATTTACTTTTATCTTTTACATTTACTATTATATTTTATAGAAAATAGGTGTGAGAGTGAGGATGATATTTTTATTATAAAAAGTAAGTGGGGCCCAATATACATCTTCACTTTGTAGTAGGCAAATATTGCCTTATTGGGAAGAGTAGATATGTTTTGCCTACCCATTTATCTCTTCCTTTGGAGCATATAAATGCTGATGTGTAAGATAAATGAAGTCGCCTACTCTTTTACCTCAACAAATTAGCCATTCAACTAGAGTTCCTTTCAAAACTCCAAATTCCCCGCCAAATTCAAACTACCTCTTTGTGCTTAATGAACCTCTCGTTTGCACGCAAGACATTTACCCTCATAACCTCACGCTATTACACTTGTGCCACTGTGCTCCACCAGCCTTTGAACCTCCACCATTTTCTTCAGCTTTCAGTTACCCACCACTCGCTTTCATTCACTCAACAAGCTCACGCTCAAGTTCTCACTCATGGCCTCCAACAAAACCCTTTTCTCGCCACAAACCTCATATCTGCTTATGCTCTTTGTGGAAACCCAACCAAGTCGAATCTGGTCTTCCACTCTGTTGAGCCCAATAGTGTGTATTTATGGAACTCATTGATTAATGGCCATGTTCGAAGAAATGTGTAACTGTAATGTATTGCCGAACGATTATACCTTAGCGACCATGGCCAAAGTTTCTGGCGATTTGCCCCTTTGCTAGCGCCCAACACTTGTTCCACTAAATGCCTCAAAGAAGTTGTTTTGTTTGCCGCTGTGTGAGACCCTAAATATTTACCTTAGATTGTTGGGCTCGATCTCACGAGCATGTAAGAGAACAAGGGTCATCAATTGGAGCCCCACAACTAAAGTTATGAATTTTCGAAGGTTTTCTAGAATTGAAGCCGAGTCAATCTAGCACTTCTCATTTTGATTCTTTTTAAATGGTCCAATAGCAAGCCAACACATGTCAATTTCTAATTGACCTAACTTAAAAAATTCATGAACAACTCATATGTGTGCTGAAAAATTCACTGAAAATTACCCCGAACTTTTATTCACGTGTACTTTTATCTCGTGACCTCCAAATGACATGTGCTTTTTGGTTAGATTAATTGGTATTGACTTTTGTTAGATTAATTATGTAATTGACATGGATTTTGTTCATATCTTATATGAATTTTGGTAAACTAATTGTGTCACTGACCTGGATTTTGTTCATATTAATTGATATTCCAAATAGACTATAATCAATTAGTTATAGACGTAAAACTTTATTTATTTTAATTATGCATGACATTAGTATTGTTTAAATTCTAAGGGCATTAGGTTGTTTAAATTATTTTTTGAATTTTTAGCCCTTTTTTTTTTTAACACACTACGTAGATGTTAAAACTTGAACCCAGGACCTTGCTTGAGACCCTTGCAAATATTTTTAAATAACCTTTTCTGAAAAATTCATAGATCCACCATTACATACACTACTACATTTTAGTCTTTGCGCGCGGTATTCGTCAAGCAAAAGCGCGAAAGATAACGAACATTATTATGCGATGATTTTTCGGTGCAGCATAAAACGTCGCAAAGTTCGTGAAGAAAGGATTTGTTTGCGCGACGGCGCGAACAAGTCATGTCAAGTCGTATTGCTTCGAACAACTTTGTTTCAAAAACATCGATCAACTCATTGTCCGTCGACAATATTTGCGCTGACGTAATAGTGGTCGCAAACGCGCAGCAACGGAAAGCTACCTTCTCTGCTACTAAGACACCTACATAAACATTCCTTTGCGCGCCGATTTAAAATCTTATTCGTCACAAGATACATTTTTGCGAGCAAGCGAAATTATGCGTCGCGCAAGAAGATTAAGATTAAAATATATTTGTCGATTTGTTATTTAAATATTTTTGCGACGACGATTTACGTTTCGTCGCGCAAAAGCAATATTTATTATTAAAAAAATTTATTATTATTTGATTTTTAATTTTGTAAAAAAATAAATTTGGTTTTTTTAATTAAAATGAAATTACAATAAAAAAAATTAATCATAAAGAAAACATCTATTATATAAAATAAAATAAATGTATACAAATTGTAAAAGTAATTATAAAATTAAAAAACTAATCAAACAATGTTCCAAAATCTACTTGGTCATCTGCCACATGTCCCTGGAGGTATGGGTGTCTGGAGGCCGGTGTGCCGGGATGTTCTGTGGACGGGGCTCGGAGGTCGACGCACACCAAAATTCGGGATTGGAATGCCGGACGATCAAGGGACTGCAGAATCACCGACATCTGACCCTCAAGCTCGGCAACCCGCGATGTCAAACAAAATACAGTACCACTTGATGATCTTGCTTTGCTCGACGATGATCGCGCACGAGGTTCCCTCTACGGGCATTCCCATCCCCTACAATACGCTTCCCGCCTCCTCCCGAGAGTCTGATCCAACGCTCGGTCAAAATCTGAAATTCCAAGCATCATGCATGGAGGATCCACAGACTCGATCGGAGTCTCGGGAGGAAGTTGGGAGGCGGACTCTTGAAGAACCAACCGGCCTTCCACCATCGCTCGTCCGTCTTTAAATACAACTTAACATATACATAAAATATAAATTCAAAAATGCATATAAATTGAAAGTGTAATATAAGAATTAAAAATACATAATACTTACATGAAGGGACTCGGCCAACTCATCCCGGTCGAACATAAACGTCACCAAAGACGTCGATCTCTGGGAATTTCACCCCCCCTTAATTGAACAAGAGAGAAAAAATATTAGTATGAAAAAAGAAATTAATAATAATGACGATTAAAATTAAATATAAATTATATTATTCTTACCCACGCTGTATCCATCCTATATGAGAAGGGCTTGAGTTGAATGGTGAAGAAGAGTCTTCTTCTTCCTATTGCCCTTATTCACTTGGGCTTTATTCTATATACAAAAAATAAAACATAATAATTGAACTATAAATTAAATAATAATGAGATATAAAAATAAAATAAACATTAAACAAATATTTTAAAAGAACCACATAACCCAAAATGAGCGCAGCCACGCCCAACTATCCTCCCGCCTCAAGCTCTTCGGCAACCTCCAAGAGCGACTGATCATCAAACGCCTGAAATAGTGGTGCAAGTCGCTCTTCCATCGCTTGTACCTCTCACCAAGAGTTCGCTGACGACGCCAAAGTCCCTCGTGATGTCTCTCTAAGTCGTAGTTCTGTCCTGCAATAAATTGATTACATACATTAAGTAATAGAAATATATAAAGTTTGAAAGAAAAATAATTAAAAGATAGGAAAATATGGCAACTGGCCGCGAACTTGCATCTTGATCTCGCCGTATGACCTTCCAAGACTTCCATTGATAATGACAATGGGTCCAACGACGCGCCAGTGTCGGGGGCCAAGGAGCTATGCAATCTGGGTGCAGGATGGCGCTCGCATATATCCGCCGATCTGACATCGTCGGTGGTTGGTCACCCGGTGACTTTCGCGCGCCGCTGCTGGCTGCCGACACGGCCCTCGGGTGTGTTCCTCTTGGCTGCAAAGCTGGATATGACAATATTGTTACATATACAATCAAATTGAACCATAAAATTCCCAATTAAAAAAATGTAAAAAAATGAAAGAAAGAAGGGTATTATCGGGTGCCTCCGAGGCACCAGAAACGAGTGGAGTGGATCGGTGGTAGCAGCTTGTCGCCGCGCCTAGCGCTAAGAGGCTGCACCACCATCAGAAGAAGATGATGATGTAGCCGCTGGGATCCCCAGGACCAGCTAGCACGTGGTCCTCGCCTCCATCGCTGCCGAGCAGGCGATACCGTACCGAGCCGGGCTCGAACTCGGGCCGTCACCGCCCTACGACGTCTAATCAAGTCTGACATCTGCACAATTTCATTAATCCAATGTAGCACATACAATGTCAGTAAAGAATTGAACTAATTAAAATCATAGTTTGACCTAGGGTTTGCGATTTTGGAGTATCCGGGACTCCGATCCACAATCCGTCGATTCCTAAACGATCCTATAAATACATGGTACCACATACGTGAGTTTCAGCTCGATCCAACGGTCCGAACATATCAAACCCTAAAATCGCACAATAGGTTTGAACCGTTCGGATTCAAGCGATAACCAAATTTAATCCGAGCACACCTACTGCTGATATAACGAAATATTGCCCGGGACAAAATGCCTAGCACGTACGCACCACGGCCACCTGCGCCATGGGTATATGCCAAGCGTTTACAATCACCGAAATCCTTAAAATTGAGCCAAGGTTCCTACCCTAGGTTGAAACATCAATTGGAGGCACTTTTGTTCTCGGACCTACCCCGAAAAACGGAACTGGAGACGAGGGTCGGAATTTCACTCAAAACCGCGAAACCTAGGGTTTCAAATTGGCTACCCTGCACAATGAATCAAATCCTACACAACCATCAGCTAGAAACGCGAAAATAACCGCATACCTCAATTGCGGATGGTGCGGAGGAGAAACAGCAGAATTAGCGCCTAAGCGAGCAATTCACGGCGGCAGGATGGATGGCCAGCGAGCCTTGCGGAATGCACGGCAGCGTCCGATTTGGCGGATTAGAGGTCACGGCGGAGAGATTTGGAGGTTTTAGGGTTAGGTTGAAGGGTGGGAAGAAAAGGAAGATCGCGATTGGTTATATTCGACTTTGCCGAATAAAGATATCCGCCGCCGCGAACTATTAACTCTTGCGCGACGACGACGCAAATAAACCTTTAAATCGCGCGCAAATATTATTAAAATTTGACCTTTGCGCGACTAAAAACTTGATTTCGTCGCGCAAAGTTGTGAATAGATATACCTTGCGCGACGAAAAAACTACATGCCGTCATCGCCGCTAATACTTGTCCAAAATTTTGGGATTTGATTTTGCGCGGAAAAATCAATGCAATGAGATTACGCAACGATTGGGCACGAGTTCGTCGCAAAACTGGCTGATAAAAAATTTCACCAAGTGCCGGAGCGAGAGGAGGGAAATTTTTTCATTGATTTTGGCGCGACGGGGCGTGTGTTCACGCGCAAATTGGCTTTTGATAAAAAATTTCACCAAGCGTCTTTGAGTGAGAGAAGGGAGGGAAATTTTTATTGATTTTGCGCTGATGTTGTCGTTCGTCGTATAGAACGGCTTTTGATAAAAAATTCACTAAGTCGAGCGGAGGGGGAGGAAATGTTTTTATTGATTTTGCGACAAAGGGGCGTGTGTTCGTCGCAAAGCGCAGCTTTTGATAAAAAATTTCACCAAGTGGCTGAGAGGGAGCGAATTTATTAATGATTTTGCGATTTATGGATTTTGTTTGTCGCATATGGTTTGTGCGCGACGCGTAAGCGTCTATTCGCCGCGCGCAAAACCGTACTAGTACCCTAAACCCTAAAACCCGCAGTTCCTAAGCCCTAAACCCGAACTCCTGAACTAGTTTCAATGATCCAACCGGCAATCTTCTTTTTTCATAGTTCAAGATCGTATACGTCAAAAATCATAATGAATGAACATTCAGAGATTGAGTAACGGACAAAACGCGTTTCGACGGTTGTAAACAAATTGTCCCGATTCAACGGTGATTTTAGCTCCGATCTTGAAAATTTTTTACAGTCTGCGGTTCTTGACCCTATATGAATACAGAGATGTAATTCGATCTTCAATTTCAGATATTTACAGTACAAGACATCACATAATCGTATGTTTGATCTGAAGGAATGTATAAAGAAATTATTCAGTTTTTATGAATATTGTGTTTTTATGGAATACGCATTCTAGGAAACTAGTTTCAGATAATCTAGCCGTCAAATATGTTTGTTTATACTTCGAGATCTTATACGTCTAAAATGAGAAAAAAATTCAAAGCTCAAGTAACGGGACAAAACGTTTGTGACGGTTATAAACGAAAAGTCATGATTTAACGGTTATTTTGACTCTGATTTTGATGATTTTTTACAGCTATACTGTTTAACCCTATGTGAATACAGTGAACTACTTCGATCGTCAATTTCAACTATATACGTGTGTATAATTCAGAAATATATATATGTATATGTTTGCGCGACGGTCTCTTTTTAAATCGTCGCGCTAAAGATTCTTGCGCCGACGATATTATTTGTCGCGAAATGATAGAGTATGCGCGACGTATAACGTTATCCGTCGCGCAAAAATTGCGCGACAATTATGCCTTCGTCGCGCAAGATTATTTGCATTCACATATTATTAATCTGAAGTATTATACATTACATATAATTACTTGTATGAAAGTATGATTTATTATATTTTCTTTCGATTTCAGAATGGAAGGATTGTTGATAATCTTATGTTCTTTGTATTCATTTTTTCGGTTATATGGTTTTCATTTTTTAAAAGTTTTTTGTGAAAATAAATTTAAACTTTATGATACAAATTAGTTGGCTATATTTATTTACCAATGGTTTATAACTACAATTATTTTAATAATGTTTCACTTGGTATCATATATAATGTTTGGATATAACAAGTACATATATGAAAACATTTGCATTACACAAAATATGTCCACTAACATAATAAAATTACAATAAAATTAATCATTCATCATCTGAACTATAATAACTTTAAGCTATCGTTGCTATCATCATTTTCGGTCTCCCAATCCTCTTCCTCCTCCTCCTCCTCCGCCTCTCTATAACTACATCATCGCGTTGCTCGGGCCAACTGCAACATCATATCGCGGAAGATCACCGAGGTCAATTGTAATTGACTGAATCGGTATTTCGATTGAAGACACTCCTTGTATTTGAAATGGCTCTTGTATAACATTAGTATCTCAAGTGTTTCCGCATCATTTTCCATTGAAGATTCTAAACGCGTGGTCGCCTACATTGTTGACGCTTGTTGTCGCTTGGTCTAGTTCAGTATAGCATACACGCCTGATCCATCTTTTGAACAACGTCCAACCGCCCGGCTTTAGGGTCATCTAGATACACAATTTGTGTTGCCATGTTTGCCAAAATATAAGGTCGCCATCATACCAAGTTCTGCTCATGTTCACGATAGTAAGCCATGATCGATTTTAACACTTCGCCTATTTGGGTTGGTGTCAAACCATCGACACTTAAACATGATCACTTGGTATCGATCTTTGTAAAGCAATTGCACGGCGGTGTGAGTTTGCCATAGAAATCAATGTCCGCATTTCGCCTCCACAGGACATGGACACTCATGCTGTTGCGACACAACTTGTCATCTCGGCTTCGCCAAAATTTGACACCGTTGACATTACAACCCGAGAACAATTCATAGCGCGAATCGGGCCAAACGCCAAGTTATATAACTCATCACTGTAAGTTGGGGAATTCGATGATTTCAACTTATTCACCTAATATTGTACAAAACCATTCATATGTTAGTATGACAAAATTTATTAAAAAAATTTATATTTCTCAAATAACAAACACTGATAACTTACAGAATCCAAAAACCATTGTGGAAACAATTCACGGTGTTTCTGGGCAACCAAATGTGATGGATGTTCTCGCTTCATCATCTCTTCATGCTCATATAAGTATCCCATGATCTCATCACAATTGTTCAGTACGAACCAATGCGCTACCTCTATGTCATTTCTAGAAAACGACTCTCGCGTCCCGGATCTCCGAAGGGTCGTGCGCTTTGGGCAAAAAAGAAAGTTTTTCATTTCTCATACCTCCATCATGATTGCGCTGAGGACGATTGAAAACCGTCTCCACATCTTTTAAATACATTCCGCAGAAAGTAAGCGACTCATATTGAACCCAAGCCTCTACGATTGATCCTTCGGTCACTTCTTCGCTCATATGCGTTAATTTTTCAGCTCTCCGAGAAGCCTGCCAAAATAAAACGATATGATTGAAATTAGCAAGCATGTGATAATGATGCATACACAAATGATAAGGATTATATACCTTTCTATTGGATACATCCAATGATAGTTGACAGGACCAGCAAGTAATGCCTCTTCTGGCAAGTGAACCATCACGTGCATCATACTTGTGAAGAAAGCTGGAGGAAATATCATCTCAAACTTGCATAGGACTTGGACAATGTCATGGCGCAACGAAACATGTCCATTTTTCGCAAAGTTTTCTACTGGCCGGCAGTTGGGAAAAAATCTGGACAACAAAATGATTGGCTTCACTACATCTTCCGGCAATAGGTGTCGAATACCAACAGGAAGTAGGCGTTGCATAAACACATGGCAGTCATGGCTTTTAAGTCCAGTAAATTTACCCCCGTCAACATTCACACAACGTGCGATATTAGAAGCATACCCATCGGGAAACTTTACTGACGATACAAACTTTAGAAACTCTTTCTTGTCATTCGGTTTCATAGAAAAGAATGCAAGATCCCTTCTAGCTTTATCATTGTCCCTATTCATCCATAAACCCCTTCGTATGCCCATTCTTTCCAAATCAAGACGAGCTTTGATCGTGTCCTTTGTCTTCCCCTCGATATCTAGAATCGTGCCCACCAATGTGTCGAATACATTTTTCTCAACATGCATCACATCTAGATTGTGCCTCAATTTTAGTTTCGACCAATATGGGAGCTCAAAAACATAGGTTTGTGCGTCCCATCATATGTGTAGAAGGTCCGACACGACTAACTGTTTTCCGAAGGGAGCAAAATCAACAGTTAAGCTGGTCCAATATCTCATCATCGGACCATTCTCTGGGTCTAAGGCGGCGCTCTGTGTTCCCGTCGAACTCTTTATCTTTTTCCCTCCACTCATGGTCCCATGGCAACCATCTCCGATGACCAAGGTAACAAACTTTTCCAGCATGCCAACCAGAAGTTACATCTTCCTTGCATACAGGACATGCCATATAACCTTTTGTGCTCCACCCAGAAACCATTGCATATGCTGGGAAATCATCACCCAGTCCACATTCTGCCCGCAAAGTAGACATCTTCCCAGCTGATTTATAAATGCAGACGCGGCGAACACGTTTGTCCAAATCCTTCAGCTCATCAACCGTGCCTTAAGTAAACATCGATTGACCTCCTCCAGGATCCTCAGTATCAAAACAGTCAAATATCATCATGTATTCTTATGCATTTCTATGCGGCAAATTATATGTCTGTCGCCAAGTCGTGTGTTGGTTTAGAGCCCTCGGATTGAATCCGTCAGTTGACGATCCCAATCTACATTTCGGGATCGTGAGCAGAAACTCGAGGCGTTCGATCGAACTCCTTCCATGCCTCCCCATCTGCGCAGGATGATCACATCATACGTCTCACCCAGTTCCTGATGCCATCTCATGTCTCTGTGGCGAGATGCTGCGTCGACATATACAATCACGCAACCTAGGTTTCAGGGGCAAATAACGCATGACTTTTTGTGGGATCTTAGTCGTCCTATTCTGAGATGTCATCTTGAACCTCGACTCATTGCATATAGGACATGTATCCAACGATTCATGCTCTTTGTAGAATAACATGCAATTGTTTTTGCAAGCATGGATTTTTTCATAACCCAATCCAAGACCATTCAACACCTTCAAGCCTGCTTTATGGTCTTTCGGCAAACAATTGTCCGTGGAAGCATTCTCTTGAAAACCCCCAAAAAGTAATCGAAACACAAAGGTTCGACATACGATACTTTATTTTTCCGTGCATTAGCTCCACAATGGCCGTGAGAACGGAAAAGCTCTCGCACCCCGGGTATAACTCTTGGTTGGCATTTTTTAACAATTTCTCATATTGTTCAAACTCCGCACTGTCTATTGGTGTAGGCACATCATCTTGCTCTTCTTGATTCATGTTGGTCGATGCAAATGGAAAAACATCCTGTATAATATCCATGACTTCATCATTAGCATCCACAATAGGTTGAACATTGTCCACTCTTGTGGCATTTGAAGACGAAGCATGCTCTAATTGTTCCCCGTGAAGGTTCCAAATGCTATATGTCTCAATCATTCCATTCCTTACTAAATGAAATCCAACATTTTCAATTGTCTCCCATAACGTGTTGTTGCACCTCCTACAAGGACAACGGATTCTAGTTGCACCCGGGTTGTGTCTACGTGCAAACTCAATAAAATCCTCGATTCCATCCAAGTATTCGTCTGCGCATCTGTTCGGGTTTTGTATCCACCTTCTGTCCATAATTCCTGAAACCAGAATCACAACACAACAATCACAACAACTTCATACGAAGTTATAATGTCACCTTATGCCTCCGGTAAGGGTCCTATCCCATTCGGGAATGCATACAGCTCCCGCCACGTAACCTACGACTACATGAGATTAGATTTTGACGTGGATGAATTTCGCCAGCATCTCGCTACAGTTCTTGAGGTGGCCATAGGTATAAATACCTATGTACCACCCGAAGAGACGAACACGAGATGACAACGAAAATATCCACAATCGAAACCTAATCCTGCCATTAGATTACGTGACAACACTATGCATTACCAAACTGTCCAAATAATGGGACAATTCAAGAATTAATTGGACCGCAGTCATGCATTACGCATCCATGCACGAAATCCAACTAATCTCGAACGGGAAACTAAGTGTTACTAAACATAAAAATAAAGAGCGGTTAATTTCAATTAACCGACATCCTACAATAGATTGTACTCGTTCATTCGTTACGCATGCAACAACATAATATAAATATAACTTCACAAGAACATTTTAAACATATATAAAACAAATAAAATACCTTCTCAATCGCACAATCGCTAATTCAATATCCCTAACGAAAACAAATTAAAAACCTTAGTACGAACTTAAATTAATACTTTAAACTAATGACGAAAATACTTACCCAATCAATGTATTGAAATCCCAGTGTGTGTGAAGCAGAGAGTTGAGAGAGAGCAGGCAGTATCTTTGTTTTTGCATACGCATCCTCCAGTGCAAATGAATTCTAATATGAAGAAGAAGGACTTTGCACGACGAACATACTTATTCGTCGCGCAAACTCCCCATAAAAACCAAATTATTCGCCTCTATAAAACATATTTTAAATCGCCGAAACACCGCCGACATCTAACTTTGCGGCCGGTACTTTCCGTCGCGCAAAACAAAATTGCGCAAAACAAGATATTCGTCGCGTAAACGTTGAACTTACTGCGACGAAAAATAAGTACGTCGCGCAAAAAAATATCCCACCTAGGTCATTTTGGCGCCAAAAATAAAATATTTCTTGTTCTCTTGCGACGAAGCGTCTTTCCGTCGCTAAATCGAGGATCGTCCTATTTGCGCGAGAATGTGTTCGTCGCATTATTGCCTTCAGCGACGATATTTCGTCGCAAATGTTTGCGCTAAAAAATTCCCGCTTTTTTCGAAAAGTTTGCGCGACGAAAAATTGTTTTGTCATATACATTTTATTTAATTTAAAAAGTTTGGTGGCGCAAAAGTGGATTGCGCGACGAATATTTATTTTCGCGCAAGTATGGTTTGCGCGACGAGTTGTTCTTCGTCGCGCAATATTTCGTCGCGCAAATAGTGAAACGTAGTAGTGATACAAATAATATCAGGAGAGGAAAAAAATCGAATCTAAACCTTGCTTACATGAATAAATGCTATATAAGATTTCAGTTTTCAACTTTGGGCAAATTCCCTCTTTTGCATGCAATTCTCTCTCATACTCCGTTTGGATGAAGGAATTGCAAATTACATAAAATTCCAAAGAATCAAGGAGCACCTTGGCCAAGCTGCAACTTATGGGCAAGTTGGTGCAGCTTACAATCAACATCTAATGGCTCACACAAAGCGATAAAATTAACAAACAACTACAGAGCAAGGCGGTAACACAAAGTGATAAAGCTAGCAAACAACTACAGAGCTGTACCATAAACACAAATCACACACCAATATCCATGGACATAGAGTATTTTGTCAAGACTTCCCAAAATTCAGCCATAGTGCCGCAAAGATCACAAAACCCATTCAACACATTCATAAATGTAGTCAGAAACACCCAATTTTGATAGCCATTCAGAAACCATGTAACCCTAAAATAGAAAAATATAAATTGAAGGAGAGAAAGGCTTGAAGACTAACATTCAAACTTGATCCAGAGAGACGTGTAACCCAAGAAGAACTCCTTCTCCTTACTTCTCTGGCTCGCCACTTTTTTATGATGCTCCTTACTTCTCTAGCTCACAATTTTTTTTAAGGGAGTTTTACTAAAACACATAAAATGGGGTTGAAATTATAAAAAAAACTCAAGCATTATTTAAACATATAAACACACCCAAAACCCATCATTACACACACTTAAAACTCATTTATAAACACACCCAAAAAGTTGACTTTGGGGTTGATTTTGGGTGTGTTTCTATGTTTAAATAGTGCTTGGGTTTTTTTTTTAAATTTTATATAAATACATGTCTAGGATTGAGTTTATTTATAAATTTGTATTTTTTTTTTATAAAGCAACAAGGCAATCTGTTGTCCAGGGTTTCATAGGTTTTTGGCGTTGTTTTTTTATTTATTTTTTATTCTTTCATGAAAAGTTTGGCTTTTTTTGTTGTTGTTGTAAGTTTTGACACACTGGAAAATATGAATTCCCGCATTATGGAAATTGTGAAATGACGCCTATTTTGGTGGAAATTAAATTTGGGAATTTGATGCCTCAATTTCCATGATTTTTTCTGCGCGTCATTTAGTAAATTCAGCTTAAGTTGCCAAACAATAATTGTCAATTTCTCCTCTTAAATTCCCTACTTTTAGCTAAATTCTGAGTTATTTTTCCTAATCCAAACGAAGAGTCAAAGAACTTGTGCTTCTGTGTTTTGTCTCCCCATTGGTGGGGCAGACACCTCCTTCTCAGTGGTCCTACGTAAAACTTGAAATAAAATTAAAAAATAAAAAGCATGAAGGAAATTCCACTACTAATTACTATAATTCCGAACTTGTGTGCACAAAAGTCTCAAGAGCTACATGTCGGTTGAATTGGACCTTGGCTGCTCAACCATAAAACTGGTCGTGCCAATTAATCCATTAACTTTACTTCGAATCTGCTCAACTATATAACCAACTGTAAACAGAATCATATTTTTTTTGGTTGAAATCAATCAATGTTCATTTAAAACTCCATAATTATATAATTAATTGGAAGAAGTAATTTGAATCTGCATACGCAAGTATATGACTAAGGTTCGGTGCCTAATAACCTAATTGTTCATGATAATAAATTGTCACAACATATGAAAGACATAAAAGTCAAAACCTCCCCTCCCACCTCCAAATAATTAAATTATATACGCATGGGGTTGGCTTTGCCGTCAACTTTTATAGCTCCCAACCTCTAACGACCATGTTCCCATGGCCCGTACGATGTACATATGGGGCCCTATTGGAGGACAATAACATCGCAGAGGGAAATTGGTCTTCCAATCAGAACAACTTTGCATTCTCTTCAATCGCTGTCTAATGTTGCAAAAGCTAGCTGATGTATAGCTGTATGTACTTCCTTGACAAGGTTCACAAAATGTCAATTAAACGCGTTGAGGGGTGATATATAATTAGAACACTCGTTCTGTTGTTATTTCGAACTACTCATAATTAATAAGAGTTTGACTCTCGATTTTCTCATTGTGTTACATCATAAATGTGATCAGGTATGTTAGGACTTAGGAGCACGCCCTACATGTCTAAATGCACAAGTATAGATCTCACTTTACTAATTGGTATGACCCTATAGATGAAAGACAGTAGGGTAATGGAAATAAAGATATTTCATATATGTAGAAGGTAAAATATATAGGAGTGCGGCTCTTAAATGCCAGTCTGAACTTGTCTTATTGAAAGAAATATTTTGATAAATGAATGTCTATATTCATCTCTATCTACACTATGAAAATGAACCAATAACAACAACAATTAGCAAACTCTCTTCTTCCTCATATCGTTAGATTAAAGAAGAGAAGCGTCTACCAAGATCATTCTTAGCATCAATCTTCATCCTTTGTCTTCTCTATCAACCACCATATCCTTAACTTCATATGCACAAGAAGATGAAAATATTTAATTTCCATATCATATACGGACAGGCTTGTTACGTGTTCAACCTTGTTACTTTGTGGATCATCAGGCATCAAGTTCACAATGAAAAACAGGTGAAGCAAACGAGTGTAAGCCACCAAAAATGATGTCATCTCCTTCGGCGTAGCTATTCAAGTCTTGGCAATCAAAATACGTTTGAATGTCATCGGGAAAACTCCTGCGTGGTATGTCTGGCTTTGAAAGTGTTGACGAGCAGTCTGTCGACGACGTTGAGGTTCTCTCAAGCATTTCCTTGAACTTAGGGGATTGTAGAAGAAGCCCTAATGCCGATGATGCTGAGGCACCATTTCCTGGCCGTGGCAAAGCTACCGTTGACTCGCTAGCACTACTAGAACTCGAGTGGTAATTAGGAATGAACCCTAACCCTAAATTCGAATTAGGGTTTTGCGTTGGACCGAGGTCACCATTAGGGTTTGGTTGAGGGTTGTTAGGAACATTTTGATTATTTGGGCATAGTGACTTGATGTAACGGCTAAGGTCGAAGTTTGTGACAGCATTAAGTCCACGGTACTCTATTGCTGCCATGTCATATGCTGTTGCTGCTTCTTCTTGGGTAGCTGCCAAACACAAAATTTAAAACGATATTACAATTCAAAGTGTACGTAATTTGTGTGGGATCCCAAAGAGGAATATTAAATTCAAGAATTCAATTTGCTAGCCGATGTTGGATGAAATTTTGAATAGCTGCATAGGCAGTTGAGGTTAGGTGATCTACATCCCAACTAATAGATTTGATTTCATGTTTTCATTGTTTTCTTTATCCCGTTATATCTTGGGCCCATGGGGTTGTTTTTTCATTATGAATTTATGTGGCGGACATCTTTCTATGTCGCAACTTTATTTATTTGGTGTTAGTTGTTGGACTACATTCACGACGTGTGCTGCCTTAAATCTCGCCACGTGGCATTTAAAAATGAATAACTGGGGTTTAGGTAAGGCCATGCACTGAAATTTTTTTTGGATATAGAATTAAATACATAAATAAGCGGTAAAAAGTGAGAATTACCATATGTTCCAAGGTAGAGATATTTGTTACCGAAAACCCTGCCAATTCGAGCCTCCCATCTTCCATTATGATGGTGTCTGCACATTAGAAAATTCACTTTACCTATGACGTAAGTGGCACAAAATTTCCAATACAAGCATAGATTGCGACGGCCATCTCAATCTTTTGGCCACTTAGCATCTTTGCTTACGTGTGCCTTTTTTACCCAAGTGGATGTAAAAGAAGCCGAGTGAAAGCAATTTAATTATAAAATTTAAATATTGGTGTAAATATATACAATCTACTGACATGATTGAATATGAAATTAATGAAAATTACCTTGCTACGCCTCTGTATTTTGAAACTCCACGAGAAAATCCACTACTTTTCCTGTAAATTAATTAAAAAAAATATTGGTAAATAACAACTTAACATCTCTAATATTTATATCACCAGCAGAGGTACTACTTTTTTTTTATCACCTCCTCAATGATCCAATGTATTCTTCTTTCGACTGGCTCTCCATTTCCTTGAGCTCTTCTGGGTAAGTGTCCAACTGCAATTAATTAATAATAATTTAGTAAAAATTAAGGTTAATTTCAGGCTAATAACATTGATTAAAGTAAAACTGGTTTTAATTAATCAGAGATCCACCAAATCCAATTTCAGAGAGGAAAAAAATTATACTGGGAAATTGAGGATTGTATCTTGTCCCCAGTACTTTAATGCTGCCAAGTCATAAGCACGTGCAGCAGCTTCTTCATCATCATATGCTCCTAAAAAATGCAGTATCCCATATTAAATGATTCACTTCCTTGCCCAACCAATTTTTATTTTTATTTTTAATTAAAAGATAAAATGAATTAAAGGGCAGTAAAATAAAGAAGAATTTTTATATATAATGGCTTTTCATTTCCATGAAGAGTTGTTTTCAAATGGGACATACCTAGATAAACTGCATTTGTTGGGATTAATTCCATCATCATCATCATCATCATCATCATCATCATCATCATCATCATCAACAAAGCAGAAAATTGACACAAGAAAAAAATGTTAACCCCAATAGCTTAATTGTACCAAAAATGGAAGAAGCAAAAAGAAAACCAAGAGAAGAGATTAAGAACCTTGTCTTCCTTTCTTGTTTTGTGACTCATTCCAGCAATTCTTATCCCACAAATGATCTTCATATCGGCCCGTCCATCGGTGCCTTAAACAAATATTCAACATTAATCACTCCAATATGTAAAAAGAGAAATGAGAAAGAACCCAACTCCAAAACAAGAAAAAACCAGAGAGAAAAGGCAAAAACTACAAACTTACTTAGTTTATGGATATATCCATGAATATGTATTATACAATTACCTTGTGACTCCGCGGTAGATGGAGCTCCGCTGAGGCGGAGAAGAATCACGGCGGACGCTTTTACGCGTCCGCTTGACTTTTGTTGTAGCAGTACTATTGGTGTTGTTGCTGTTGCTGTTGTTAGAGCTTGCAGTGTTCTTTTGGTTTTGCTGTGAGGTTTTCGCCATTAAACTCTCTCAGCCGAAGAGTCCAAAAGAACAAGGAGAGTAAGAGAGAAAAAAGGAAGAGAGAGAAGAGAGAGAGAGAGAGAGAGAGTGTTAGATGGGTGTGACTAGGGTATAATATAAGTGAGAAGGGTTGTGAAGGAATGATATAATATAATGGAGGGAGAGCAAATTGGGTTCGATTTTCTTTGGCCCAAAAAAAGAAAGAAGAGAAAAAGAAAAAAAAAAAAAAAAAGGATTTGGTTTTGGAATTAATTTTTAGGGTTAAAGGGATGAGAAAATAGAAGGTGTTGAGCCGGCTGATGAGAAGAGTCTTTTTGTGGCCGTCTCTAAGCGGCTTCTACCCATTTACCTCTTGTCCTCACTTGTTCTTTTGGGTGTTGTGAAAATTGATAGCACTCTCTCCATTTTGTCCTATTAAATATTTATATAAATCAAGCAATTATATATATATATATATATATATATATATATATAGACTAGAGGGTTCATGAGTCATGAGCTTAATCACCCTTGATTAACTTATTATAAACTAACTCCCTTTAATTCTATCTCTTCTTGTTTGGGTGATTATCTTGTTTTTTCCTCCATCATTCTATATCGTCATCACTTATTTATTTATTGAATTTTTACTTTTTTTTAAAATTATTATATATATTTTCCATGCGAAACTTTTGTACTGTTTGGTAATTCATACTTATCTACTGATGTCTAGAGATTTCATGTGTGTGGAGCCTCTTACAAAATATAAAGAATCAAAAATTCGAACTCATAATACATACAAAAGTATAGTGTATATATATCACATATGTCACGAATTATATCGCTTATTGGTTGCAATCATAATTGTTCTCGACAAAGGGATAGACAAATACATTCTAAGCAAGAAAAATTGCAAGAGATAGACAAAGAGTAGCGATTTAGCAAATATCTTTAAAGCTTTTTCCTCATTAAATCCAATAGAAAAAAAAAATCAAAAAATTTCCCAAATTAAAAACAACCTTAGGCCCCTTTATGCATTCATATCATACATGAAAAAATATTGACTAAGTATGAAAAATGGTTTTTGAATAATCATTTTCTCAAGATAATTTTTGGTGGCTTTTATTCCTTACACATGAAATAAGAAAACTTGATTTTATGGGATTTTAGTATGAAGTATATATTGACTTAATGAGCCATCATTTTTAGCCTAAATCGTATTTTACACTAAAACCGATTTTTCATATTTTGGCTTGGTGAGAATTGATTTTCTAGTATTTTTATTTGAATTCAAATAGGGGGTACTTCCTTATTTACATTGTAAACTTAAGTAAATGGAGTAATATAAAAATAAATTAAAGTCAAAGGACAAAGACATTTACTTAAATGTTCAAAATGGAAATAAGGTAATCTGTTCACCTGGAGTGCATCACCACTAGCTGAGCAAGAGCGTAATTTGAACTACCTCCTTGTGCCTTAATAAGTCCGCCACAATACATGTAGACATATCAAAACATAAAGTATTTGAAATAATATATATATACAAATACATATGAATATATTACTTAAAATATAAAAAAGTTGAGTGGGGGCCAGGAACCACACTGGTCCCGTGCTCCGCCCTTGCTTATCTACACTGAGATTTTATTTTGGTTTGTTTTATTTTATCTCTAAGAATTTATTTTGGCAGTGCCTACGATAATCTTGTTAAGATATGCAATCAGTAGCTGCAAAAAATTATGACTACAGAAAGAAACTTCTCAACTAATTATGTTGCACGACATTAAACATTAATGACCTTAGAAGTAAAATTAAATTGAGCAGTACTTTTTTCTAATCTATTATGCATTTACTAATACCTACAAAATGACATGGGTGCTGTTAAATGAACCCTCAAATTAACTTAGTACACTTTACTATCAAACTATTTATTGAATTACTAATTTACTCTAATATAAAATGACCAAAAATGGTATATTGTGAAAAAAATGTAATTTTAATAAATACACCCTGCTCATCATATTCAACCCTAATAAAACGTAAGTGAAACCCAGACGAAAATGGCAAATTAGCAATAGCAATGAATGGTTAGTATAATGCGAAAAGGTGTTGGAGGCATCAAAAGGAAAATATGGTCCATAATTGATAACTAAGACGTACAAGTAACTACTTCAGTGCCCCATTTTTTGGGTCTCAAAGATATAGAGCAATGAAAGCAATAAAGATCGAACAAGCAGACAAACGAAAAAGGGTTAATCATTTTATTAGTCTTTGAACTTAGACCGATTTGCATTTAAGTTCTTCAATTTCCAAAATCGTTCCCGTGGTTCTTCAACTTCAGTTTCGTTAGGACAAATGGCCATGCCAACAATTTTGTTAACTTTTCTGTTAAATGCAGTGGCAAAATGGTATTTTTATATTAAATTGATTAAAATATGAATAAAAATTAAAATTAAACTCTCTCTCCCCCTCTATCCCGATTTCTGCTCCCCCAAAACTTTATTATTATTTTTGGTTGGTTTTTCGTTTGATTTTCTTTTATTGTTATTTTAATGATATGATTTTTTTTATTCATTTTTTTGTTTTAATATAAAAATACCATTTTGCCCCTGCATTTAATAGAAAAAGTTAACAAAATTGAGACTATTTGTCCTAACGAAAGTGAAGTTAAAGGACCACGGGAACAATTTTAGAAATTGAGGGACTCAAATGCCAATTGGGTCTAAGTTCAAGGACTAATAAAACGATTAAACCGACGAAAAAGTATGCTTCAACTAAATATTTATTTGTAATAGATTGTATAATATAATTATGGTATACAAACGTTGGAGATCAAAACTGCTGATCACCAAATACATGCTATGATTTTCAATTAACCAAATATTATTGAGAGAATTACAATGGGTGAACAGGGATCTGGGAATTCAACTACCAATATTGGAAGATGACGCAATCTTATCGCACTGCTTCACTATGATTTTCAGTCTCAAGACTCTTAATCATACATTACTGACATGAATGCAATGAGATACGTAAGTCCTTCTACCTAGTATTCTTGGATAATGACTGAGGGATTCGACTTTCTAGACACTGCAGAGTTTATCAGTGTGGTCCCCACTTCGTAAACAACTGCAGCCAACTTTCGAATGGGTTTGGTGTTATGTGATAGAGTGTATTAGGAGTACTAATGGTATTTTTGGTAATTAAGTTAATTTTACATTTTGATTTAAATATTAGGGTATACTTAGATCATATGGTGTATTCAGTTAATTTTAAGGTATGTAGATTTCACATTACAACCCGTCATCCAATGCTTGAGAAAACCAGGAATTAGATTGACTATGGAGTGAAAGTTCATCCTACACCATTCAATATATTCCCATATGCCTAACTTCCTCTATTCCAATTAAAATAAATATGTCACTATTTGCTCAAGCACCAACTAGTTAGCAAGTTAAATACAATACTAAGTATTTGTTTGGGCCTGCTTTGTAATATAATCTCATGATTCACAAATAAAACTATATATATAGGGAGCTTCAATTGAAGGATTCCTCAAATAAGATTATTTGAGAAACACTCTTGTAGGACCCATCACACTTTATTTTTTAATGATCCAAACCATCTAATTTTTAGATATTCTCTTAATGATCATCTCTGCTAAAAATCACTTGAATCCGAAACCATTTGACCACTCAATTAGATGATTGTTATTTTAGTCTTTTCTTGAAACACCATGTTCGTCTATTTTGTTGCTTTCAATTAGATGCCTTAATTATTTTCAATTTGTTTGATTTTTTGCAAAGATGATCCATGAATGAAGACTTTAAAAATTAGACAGTAAAAAAAAAATTGTAGAGTATCTTAAAAGTGTCCCTCAAATATTTTATTTGAGAGATCCCTCAATGGATATATATTATAGAAAATTAGATATAAACTCAAAATCATTACAGTTTGTTAGAAAAAAACCCATCTATCATCTTCCAACTCTTCTCTATCACTTAGTTATTATTCAACCACAAAACTTGAATGTTGAAATTTTTTAAATGCTATTGACAAGCTAGGGTATATATATACTATTTTTTGTATTTTATTATTTGGTTTGGGGTTGGGGTTGGGTTTGCACCTTAAAGCTTAACTGGTGAATTGCTTTTTCTTTAATTGAAAAAGAAATAAGAACAAGAAGAACATAGGGTTTGCGTTCCTAAAGTAACATGGCATTACATAACAACCACACTTGAGTTGAGTTTGTCACCAAACAACCTAAAAATATTGAAAAAAAGGTAGGGCAAATCAATTTTTGAAAAAAAAAGTCAAACTCCCTCAATGGGTGATCTCAGTAACTTGCAGGTTAATTAGATGGTCCATATGGTCCTATCCATGCTGTACATCTCCATGTTCATCAATTAATATGCAACACAAAAGTGCTTTTAATTGGTGCACACTTCTTGGTGTGCCTCATTTTGTGGTTTATTTTTTATCTTCAATTGTCGACTGTACTGTGAGTTAAATGAACGAGAGCATTTTTGCTTATCACTTTAACTCAAGATGTATAATCATCACCCTTCTCAATACTTACGTGTCCATAAGCATAACTATAGTTCCACAAATAAAAAGGAAAGAGTTAACTATGGTTATACTCATAAATACGTGTCATATAATGATGATAAGAATATACCTTTGACTAAAATGGTAAGCAAAAATATTTCTGAAAAGGAAATAATCGTTAAACCACCAAATAGCTATAATTCTATCTCTGTATAAATTCAGCCAACAGTTATGGTTGTGCTAAAAGCAAAAGAGAGGACTTTGGTTGCCTTAAGCTCTAGCTGCTACTACGTTTAGTTGTTAGGTAAAATAGTACAAGAAAAATCAATATATTAATGTATTGGTCAACACTAACCACAACAAATCATACTTGTAATTAATTCAAAGTTGACTTTTAAGAGAATGCCCATGGTTAGGAATGAGAGTCACTTATGAGTGTCGGTCTTGAGATTCTAGAAGCATGAAGCAACAAAAACAAATTTAAAAAAAATGAAAAAGCCCTACATACAAATAATTCAACCGAAACAAAAAAATTAATTCTTGATTTTATGTTTAACATATATAGTTAAAGATACATCTAAAGTTTGGAAATCATGTGCGGTGGATCTACTTGCAACCTTCCGAGTATATATAAGAGTGACAATTAAATTGATCGTTAGACGCAAATTTAGTATGCGGCCGAGTAAAGTCGTTTAGTCACATATAATTTCTAAGTGACCTTTGAAAGCTAAAGACGCATGAATAACTTAAACCTTGTCCAAATATTATAATTTTCATACCGTGCAAATTCTTTACACTTACATTTGCACCCCTCCTTAGTACTTTTATGTTTTCATTTTGCTTTTATTTATTCAAGTTTCAACTATAAAAGTATAAAAATAAAGAATCAGCTAACTTCGGTCTAGTGATGCTTTTTTCTTTCCATCATTGGAACATGTACTAAATTCAAATTCTATTTTCCCTCATTAATTTAAAAAAAGTATGAAAGTAAGAAGAGGAGAGGAGTGGAAATATATAAAACTAGAGTGTGAAGAACACCATCGTTTATTTATTTATTTTTTAATACTATAATTATGGGTCATTAACCTCATTTGTGTCAAGTTAGTTATCATGATTTGTATTTAAATTTTTTATATGCTCCTATGGGATATATTTCCTTTTTAAAAAAAATTTAATCCGGAATGAGTCAATTCATAAACAATATTGTATTCATAATTACTCTAACAAGCTTATAGGCAATTACATCCTTTAACTGGATAATCAGTTGCAATTAGGTCCTGCCGTCCAACTCTGTCAAATTATCCGTCAAAATGAGGGGTAAAAGCGTCCTTTCGAGTCTCCTTCGAGTCTGAACACTCTCCTTCGCTTCATAACTTAACTTGAACCCCTATTCATATGAGGAATCCCCAAATGAAGAATTGAAGAATTGAAAGGGGGCTGCGAGGGATGGAAAAATGTCGGAGAGTTCGACATATTCAAATTGCAGCAGTCGTTACAGCGAGTATGGGTCGGAAATCAAATACCGGACTTCATGGATAGATCTGAATCCTGGAAGAAGATTTGAGGCATGTTGCAATAATCGGGTAAGTTTTTGTATTTGTAGAAGATTAGTTAAAGTAAAAAAGGATGTTGTTGGGTCTGAAATTGGTGTTTCGTTTTATTTTAATCGCAGAACAGTAAAAGGGAGTTGCATTTTTTTCGCATGGGTAGAGACTGAAACATGCCCATGAGGAAAGGAAATCTTGTTTGGGTTACTTAGAAGACTAAGAGGAATGGAGGACGAATTGAGAGCAATGGCGGAGAATTTCATATTGATGGAAGAAGAGAAGAATAAATTAGAGCAAAAACTGAGAGAAGAGGAAGAAGAAATCAAGATTTTGAAAAAAAAAAAAAAAAAAACAGATTCTGGGAATGGGTAAACAAGTTGTTGTACTAGAAGGGGAAATTTTGAGTTATCGGTAAAGACAAAGGTGGTTCTGGGTTGTTCTGTTGTGTTTTATATTTGTGATATTGTTCATCAATATGGATGATTTGGTAATGTAGAAATGGACAGGAAATGGGCATAATGTTTTATATACTCTTCAAGAACTTTTGATGGCATGGGTATAGTATAGAAATGGGCAGGAATTGGTAGTATAGGCAAGATATGGGAAGGAATTGCTAGCGTAGAAGTCTAGGCAGAAACCTGGGCATAAGGTTATTTTGTACCTCTTTAGCAGTATATAAAACCTTTTGCTATATAAGGTCCTTTTGTGCTGAATTGTCAGTGTATAAAACCTTTTGCTATATAAGCTGATTTTGTGCTAAATTGGCCATGTATACCAAATGAACATGGGCAGTGCAACATTTACCAAATAACATTCACCAAAATACAATCCAACATTTATCAATTAACATTCACCAAAATACAATCCAAAATACACCTAAACATTACATAATCCAATTGCAAAAGAGCCTTCAAAATAACATTACCAAATAGCATACTTGACAATCTATAGTTGTCCACCCAAAATACACATCCACATAGTACTTAAGAGTCCAAAATAGGTCTTAAAAGTCCACAAAATAGGTCTTCACAGTCTATACTTGTCCTCTTCTTTTGACATTGTGTTTGAATCTTCCTCTACGGGGCGTGGTTTCTTGAGTAAGTAAAGCGGATGGTGGTTGCAAGGGCACTTGTTGTGAGTATGTCATTGGCAGATTGGCTCTTCCTTGACTGATACCACTAACCACCTAAGATTAAAACACAAAGAACATATATTACTATATAGGCAAACATAAAAAACTTGAGTTGGGCAAGAATAATAGGCAACTAACTGGTTGTGAAGATGGCACCCTTACAGCTTGATTCCATAAGCCTGTTCCTCTTTCTCTGCCTTTGCCTGTCCCTCTACCCTTATTAACTTGAATTTGGGCTGGGCAACATTAGTTAGGCTGGGGCAATATCATTTTGGCCTCCATTTCCATAGTCAGCTGCTTCAATTTGATTTTGGCATGCATTTCCATTTTGGGCTGCCTCAGCTTGCACAACATACAAGCACATCTATAAAAAAACCACAACAATAAAAAACCACACCCTAAATAATTAAAATGCATAACAAAACCCAAAAAATTTAAGAACTTATCTTCCACATCCTCTTCGATTGTGGCCTTATTTTTCACATGATCCACTTCTAATCTTAATGAAGAGTCTTCTAAGTTTTGTTGGTGGAGCAATGTAACCTGGTGGGTTTGGGGTTGGTACTTGAACCTCACCAGGCTCCTTTGTCCTCACTCTCTTGGGTCTTCCTGGTTGTCGCCTATGAAATGGAGGTCTAATCGGAAGGCAAGCCACCCTTAACCCACCGTTCTATAAAAGGGATGGGGTGAACTATTGGTTCATATAACCTCATGTATGTCTCTGGCTTATAACACTCATCTACATATTGAATAGGGTTTTCATCTTTGTGGAATATATCTGAAATAGCATGTGCATAAGGTATGCCACATAAATCCTTTCTCCTACAACTACAAGACATTGCTTTTAGATCTGCAACAAACTCCTTACCATACATATGACTGACTTTATACATTTTCTCCCTAACCAGGCTAGGAATGCATTGAGAGACTCCCATCTTGTTCTTCTCAATTATTTTGAATATCCTTGGGCCAACAAGGTTTTTCCATTTTCCACAAGCAGCCCTTCGAGTAGCCATCCTAAGCATCACATACATTCTAATACTTTCCAAACATGTCAAAATGGAATTATCTCTTACATCAATTGTAGCTGCATTAAAGCTCTCACAAAGGTTGTTCAACAGAAGATCACACTTATACCTTGGATGAAAGTGAGATATGGTCCAATTTTTGGGTGGTCTCTGCACCAACCATTTCCAAGCTTCCAAGTCTTCTTCCTTCATCTTCTCCATTTCTACTTCCCAATAAGGAATAGTAGTAACTCTGGCAGCTGCCCACAACATGTGTTTAAGAGTGAGACCAAGATATTTTGCTATGAAATGATTGTACAAGTGTCTGAAGCACATCCTATGCTCTGCAGTTTGTAGTACATGTGCAATGGTAGGTATGGGGCCCTTTCGCTTATCACTTATGAAAACCCAAGATAAACCATTTGTAATACCTAAATCTTCAATCAACAAAGACAGAAACTAAATCTACGAGTCATTGTTTTCAATCTCAACCACAACATATGCAATTAGGAAAAGACCCTTATTTTCATCAACTCCAACAGCAGTCAATATTTGCCCAGGATTAGGACTTTTCAAATGGCAAGCATCAACCCCAATAACATGCCTGCACCCTTCTAAAAACCTTTTTTTACAAGCAGCTAGACACACATAAATCCTTTGAAATATTGCTTTCCTAACCAGATCACACTTAATTTTCACTGTATTACCCTGGTTGGTATTCTTCAACTGCTCTGCATAGTCCCACTATCATGCATATTGCTGTATGTAGTTTCTTTCAATTTGTGCTTTAGCCAATCTCTTTGCTCTATACACTTGAGTTTTGGACACCCTCACATGATAGGACTCCAAAACTTCTTTGAAATGCTTTCAGACTCTAATATGTGTTTCTCTTAATCAAACTTCAGCTTGTCCACCCTCCCAAATGTATGTTCTAAGCTCAACTTCTTAATTGCAAATGTTTGCACATCCTGATTTATCTGTGAAGCATAAACCACAAATGGACATTTTAATCCTCATTTGCAAATTACCTTTACTCTCGTATTGTCTTTTTTTTTCGAAATACACCCATCTTTCTGGAATAATAGAATATTCCTTCAATGCCACCCACCTTCCTTGAATAATGGAATATTCCTTCAATGCCTATTTAAAAACTTGTCTGTTTTCAAATTGCATCCGAAGCTAAAACTCATGATTCTTTAAGTCCACCTTCCTCCTATATTGCTTAAACCGAGGCAGTTTTTTTTCCTTCTCACCTGACTTGTCCCTTCATTATCCCCTTCCATATCATCCCCATCACCTTCACTTTGAGTATCAAAATCTTAGGTATGCTCACCATCTGATGACACCTCTCCAGGAGCCTCAAAAGTAGGCCCCTCATTGTTACCATTCATAGTGGGCTCTGACCCTTCATGAATAGGCACTTCAACTATCTTAAACCCAAATTCTTCTACATTGAACTCGTAATCACTATCAACAAATTCTCCATCATCTTCTTCAGTACCTACAACCTCAGCTTCATCTTTATCTTGCACATCAACATTATCTTGCACCTCAATTCCATCTTTCACTTGAACATTGTGTTGCACCTCTGGATAATTGTCTGCACAATCCAAACCTTGGCACCCAAAAGATGCTTGACTCCAAACTGTATTATAATTGCCCACTTCAGTATAGTATAACACAATAATCCTATTACATGGCATTTGGGCCAACATGTCAACCAGTTTAGCATAAAAGCTGATAAGTTCAAGCCCACGTATACCATGGGTTCCACCCTTCCTATACTATATTTACATATTTGGTTTGGGGTTGGAAATGTCTATATTGTAACCAAGCCCTTTCCCTACCTTTCTTAAGTCCACCAATGACATAAAATCATCTATAACATTATTCATGTAACAAACTTTTCATTTTTATACTCCCCACTTTCTAACACACCCCCATGGTGAAGTTCTAAAGTACAGTTTTCATGGTTACTTGCACAGTAAACAAGGGTCAAAACAATGCTAAAACACACACACACACACACACACACCTGTTTTGGAATCATAAAATTAGACAAAACCATGTTTTAATTCAATGTTGTGCACCAAAACCAAAATATACAGAACACAGTTTGGTGAGTTTTTTTAATTGCTATGGAATAACTTCAATCGATTTGGTGTGAGGCATAGAAGACAAGAAGGGATAAAAAAAACCCTAAATGTTGCAGTCAATGACAGTATAAAGCAAAGTGTGTAAGAAATCTTAAAAAGCTATAGACCACACAGATGAATACAAAACCAACTAATACGTATTCAAACAAGCAGAATCACTTAATGTATTTAGGAGCAACAGCACCCTAATGGAAGTCAAACTTTTCCATCACTACTAGCCAAAATGACCAAAAACCCAACTATCCCCAAAATGAAATCGTAACCCTTAATTGTACCACTAATGAACCTCAAATTTCGAAGCTTACACACAAAATTTCTCACTCACTTAGTACTCCTACAACAAATTGAACTCCAATGGCTGCCTCAAAAGGGTCGGTTCACGATATGCAACTCCAATGGCTGCTTCGAAGGGTCGGTTCACGTGCTTTCCCCCTCTCTCCAGCGTTAAATTGGATTTTGTTTAGTTCAAAATGAAGAAAAGTCAAATATACCCCTCACAACAAGAGCATGTGCCACTCACATGGTCAAACTCGATGGATTCTGTTATGGTAGGACCTAATTGCAACTGATTGCCAAGTTAAAGGATGTAATTGCCTTAAAAAAAAAGATCACAGACCCAATTGCAACTGAGGGCCAAGTTCAGGGACGTCTATAGTAGATAACCCAATATTTAATAAAGAAACTTAGCCCACAAGGTGGGCAATATTTATAAATATTAATTTTTATTTGTAGGCTGATGTTTATTTGAGCCCATTAGAATAGTTTAATAAAGAAACTTAGCCCATTGTCTCTATCGTTTTCCCTAGAATCCACTAACATGGAGCCAATATATTGGACATGAAAGTCAGCATTTCACTAAAGAAACCAAGAGCTATTTATCATCTGTTAGGGCAACAATACACGCTCATCTTCTTCGGCAGAGACACAGCCGCCTTCGTCCCTTAGCTCATCTTCTTCATAAATTGCTAAGATCAACATAAGGGCGAGTTCAGGAATCTAACTGATTTTCTAACAAGGGGAGGTGCATATGCATCTCCTAGCGGCTTTGTGGGTCAGCTAGTACCAATATTTAAGTTATCAAATAATATTTTTATAAAAGTTTACTAATATTAATTATGCTACTTAATTAAAAGATTTATAAGAAAATTGTTATGCCCCAAATTCACTAAAAGAACAATTAAGTCAAACTCATTATACTGCTCAATTGGAACTACCAAGATATGCAAAGGTTACCAAATCAAACTCTCTCAAACTTGAGACAAACATTTCCATTTCCACATAGTGTTTTAAATAGTACAACATTAAAACCTAAAGTCTTCCAATAACAAACAGATCTTACACAGAGTACCTAACACGTCACAATTGAACCAACTTCTACTCCGAGCTAATATGAAATGGAAGGGAAAAGGATGAGCTACAAAGCTCAGTAAGCAACTATATATGGCCACGAGTGTGAGGATTACAACAATACAATATTTGAAAGTGAAATTGAAAAGAGTACACAAAATGAAACTGAACAATTCAAGGGCTGAAATACGATTCATAGTCAAAATCAGAGAAACAATAACAATGAGATAGCTTTTGAAAATCCTCATTAGGGTTTCCAATGAGATAGCTTTTGAAAATCCTCATTAGGGTTTCCAATGAGACCTTACTCCTATGGTAGTTGCATGGGCCTTATTACCAACTGGCCAGAGGTCCTGACTCCTTCAAAAGAAGGCACAAACAATGTAATTCAGATGGTTTGAATTAACCACAAGTTCATATGCTATTCAATGTTCAATTATGAGTTCCTTTACAATCAAATGAAGGCAAACATATCACAAATAGAAATATGAGCGGGAGTTTAATACCAAGGCAGTTCATAGGCTTATATTGGTGGAAGGAACAAAGCTAAAATCATATAGAAACTTACAGGATTTAATAACTGAAAGCTATAATCTCTAAATCACTTTAGTCCCTTCCTAAAGGAGAAAGCAAGCCTAAAGCTACACTACTTCAGTTCTTCCTTCCTTAGAAGCCTAGAGTTATGTTCTTTTACTAAACTATGTAATTTGTGGAGACAAGCAGCAGCTCCTTGCGACTTATTCTTCTTCTCTTCCCGCTACTCCCTTGCAACCCTTTGTTTCCTTCTTCCCTCTCCACATCATATAATGGGCCAACTTCAACAAGATTTTAGTTTTGCTGAATATGCTATCTTGGTGGTGGATGTCATTTTGTTTGAGTGAATGTTAATTTGGGTTGTGCTTTGGCCATTAAAGAGGATGTCAAGGTCTGGCTTTCTCAATTAATGAGAAGAAGGGTTTGGATTTGGGGTTACATGGCTATGTTCATTTGAAGAGAGCGGAAGTTGTAAAAAAAAAAAAAAAAAAAAAAAAAGAAAAAGATAAATTGAATAAATTGAAGGAAAAAGGAAAATTCAAAATATTTAACAAGGGTAAATTTAGAAAACAAAAGCTAGCTTGTATGATGTATTAATGACATTGTTTTAAGTATAAGAAAAGTGACACATGTCATGAGGAAAACGAAGAAGGTCCAAAAGAGAAGGTTAGAAAAAAGGTTGCTAGCATCCCCCTAATTGATAAGGCCATATGGGTCCAACTCATTTGCCCCTCATTAGCATGAAAGTTCTTGGCCCTTAAGCCATGTCCAACCCATGAGGCCAAACCCAAAATATCCCAAATTTAGCCCAAATCCTCTCTCAAACCAAAAAAATAAAGGGACCGAAATTTAGGAAAACTCAAACTTGGGGCCAAATAGCAGTCCAGCTATTGCCTGGACCCAAAAAATTTTAGTGGAGCCCCGCATGTTGATGTCTTTCTTTGCTTTGTGGAAGCTGATGTCTTGCCACTTGTCAATTCCTGGTGTTGTTGTCGTTGGAATCCAACGCCAACAATTCAAACATCATTTATATATATATATATATATATTTCTTGTGCGGAGCCACATTGGGACCAGTGTGGTCCCGGGCTCCCACTAAAGTTTTTATTTTATTTTTTAAAAGTAGTATATTGTTATGTATTTCTATATGTATATTATTTCAAATATTTTAGGTTTTTGATATGTACCCACATTTATTGTGCGAACCTATTAACATTACGGCACAATGAGGTGCTTCAAATTGCATTTTGCTCAACTAGTGGTGGTGGTGCACTCTAGATGTACATATTATCTTATTTGCATTTTCAACATTTATTCCCACCAAATGAGGTGCTTCAAATTGCATTTTGCTCAAATAAAAATACTAGAAAATCAAATTCCCACCAAATCAAAATATGAAAAATCGGTTTTAGTGCAAAATATGATTTAGGCTAAAAATGATGGCTCATTAAGTCAATATATACTTCATACTAAAATCCCATAAAATCAAGTTTTCTTATTTGAAATATAAGGAATAAAAGCCGTCAAAAATTATCTTGAGAAAATGATTATTTCAAAAACCATTTTTCATACTTAGTCAATATTTTTACATAAAACATTTTTTTTTCTTGTATGGTATGAATGCATGAAGGGATATAAGGTTTTTATTAGTTTGAGAAATTTTGATTTCTTCTTTCTATTGGGTTTAATGGGGGGAAAAGCTTTAAAGATATTTGTTAAATCGCTACTCTTTACTATCTCTTGCAATTTTTCTTGCTTAGAATGTATTTGTCTCTCCCTTTGTCAAGGACAATTATGATTGCAACTAATAAACAATATAAATCTTGACATATGTGATATATATATATATATATATACTATTTTTCGTATGTATTGTGAGTTCCAATTTTTGATTCTTTACAATTTATAAGAGGCCCCCACACACATAAAATCCTGGTTTCGCCACTATATTCTAATAGTAACCTAAATCAATAATCTAGATGAAATCCAAGCTATTTTAAAGGCAAAAAAAAAAAAAAGATCAAACGATTGAAATTTAAATCCAACAGTCAAAATAATATTTTAAATTAATCTAGATCAGATCCAACCCCAAATTGGAACGATACAAATGAGCCTCCCACATAATGTTCTTCTGGAGCTGGTGCAAGTATGGTGAATTTGGATAACGACGTAAACGATATCGCAATGCCTAGTCCAAGGCATGAGGGGTGAGATAAACAAAAGGCTACCAAAAAAAAAAGGGAAGATGACTAACCCTTCTCAACAAACAAGGGATAAGTACTTAGAATCATTGGTTGAGTAAGGCATTGCTTTTGAGGAGGATATAAGACAAAAGCTCAACATATTGGAGAAATTTGTCCAAGATCAAGTTGAGCTTATGCATATCAGAAGTAATAAGATAAGGAAGCCCAATAACAAAAAATAATGTCCATGGACGTGTCTAAATTTACTCCAAAAAAGAAGAAGTATTGGGGGGGATAAACAAGATAAAATTATGCAAGAACATGCACAGAGTCAACAGTTTGTCATTAATCTTGAAGACAACTCAAGAGACTAGTTATCCAAGCCCCCACTAAGCCCCCACGATGGTGGTTATTAGTGTATTCCTATTGGGTTTCATGTATGGTGAATTTAAAGTATTGTGTGTTTTATTTTAGAATTATGTTATGTGTTTTCTTTTGGAATAAAATTATATTTGTGGAATTTCAATATTTTTAGGCCAAATGGTTTAAAAAAATTATATTATGAAGTTATTTAAAAATATTAAATGAAGAAAAGTTATCCATAACAAAAAAATTAGACTTAAACTATTTTTAAACAATTTAATAAAGCGGCAGACTTAAAATTTAAGTTCGGAGAGTTGGGAGAAAAAACGGGTTGAGTCTAGGCATAACCCAAGTAGTTACTATTTGGGGAGGAAAATTTAGGTTTAGCCCTAAAAGGGTTGGAGAATGCCTAAGGTAGGGCATGGGCTTAGCCTATTTAATATATGTTTGACAGCTAGTCTTGCTCGTTCAACCCTTAGGGTCAAAAAATCTTGTGACTAGGTAGGGCTTAGGGTAACCCATCTTAGGGACGAGTTCGCCTGATCTAACCCATGTTACAAACCTACAAATTTCTGTCACATCCAAGACAAACCTATCAATATAGTAGCTCATAAATTCTGGCTCCTATGGTATTCTCCTCCACTTTGCATTGTTCCTCTTAGGGATCATAATTTGCATCGCGTCCCATGGGCCGAATGGTAGCCCAAGGCCCGATGGGCCAAAGCTTGATCTTCCGTTGTTTAGTCATGGTTAGCCTACCCGCTTTAACATTGGGTAGGGCTTGGGCCAAGAGTTTGAAACCTTGGGCCAACCCATTTAAGCCCATTTAGCACCGTCCTGCCAAGCCCGTCTAAGCAAGGCTCAATAGGTGGGCCCGGGCCCTCACCTTTGAAATCTCAGCGAGGCGTTGTAAAATAAAGAAAGCCCAAGAAGCCCATGCCTACCAAAAAAATTTTGGCCGTGCGAATGACAAACCCTAGTTCCTCTTCACCATAATACCTAACTCATTGTCCTTATCCATCACAATTTCATTCTCCTTACTCTTTCGTTCACCTTATCTTCAAACCCATATGGTAATGCCTTTTCAATGGTAGCACAATCCACAGGTGGCTTTAGAGCCACAAAACGGTAATCCAGTTAGATTAAACCCATCACAAGCTATTGGAATTGGTTTTTCTAGCATTCCCTTTATTGATAATGCTGCATGGGTACAGCCCATCGGCCTGAAATTTCTTGGCACTTAGGTAGGGCATGAGCTTAGCCTACTTAGATAGAAGGTTGTTAGCATTCTTCTAATTGACAAAACCATATGGGTTCGACCCATTGGCCCTTTATTAGCTTCAAAGTTCTTGGCCTTTAGGTAGGGCATGGCTTAGCTTATTTATTATAAGTTTGGCCCGACTTAACCCATTCAAATCTTAGGGCCAAAAAAGCCCCTGACTGGGTAAGACTTGAGCTAACTCATCTTAGTGACAAGTTGGCCTAATCTAGCCCATTCTATAGGCCTATAAAGTTCTATCACATATGGGACAAACTTATTAATATATGCTCATAAATCCTAGCTCATATAGTATTCTCTTTCCACTTTGCATGGTTCTTCTTAGGGATCATCATTTGGCTTACGACTTATGGGCTGAAATGATAGCTCGTGACTTGATTCACCAAAGCCCGACCTTGCCCGATGTTTAAGCCCGGTCGGCCCAACCTGCTATAAGATTAAGTAGGATTTCGGCCAAGGGTTTGAACCTTGGGATGGCCCATTTCACCCTATCTAGGATCGGCCTGCCAAGCCAGTCTAGGCCCGACTCAATAGGTGGGCTTAGGTCTTGACCTTTGAAACCTCAGCCAGACTCAAAAAATATAGAAAGTCCGTGAAGCCCATGCGTATCCAAAAATTTCAGGTCGGGCAATTGACGAACCCTAGTTCCTCTGCACCATAATACCTGACTCATTGTCTTTATCCATTACAATTTCATTGTTCTTAGCTCTCTTACTTTCACCTTATCTTCAAACCCATATGGAAATGCCTCTTCAATGGTAGCACAACCCACATGTGGCTTTAGAGCCACAAAATGGCAACCCAGTTAGCTCAAACCCAGCACAAGCCTTTGGAATTGGTCTTGCTCAAGGACCAACTAGCTCTCAAATGCACAAAACACAACAAACTAGACTACATCAAACCCAACAAGGAACTTCGCTCATGTGTCTTCTAACGATGGGCTATTCTTATTAGAGTCTTTGAACCCCAAATTGGCTGAATTAAAAGCATGTAATAGCAAAAATTACCTTCGATAAAGTGAGTCTTCGATAACGTGTGAAGCCATCTTATCCATATGGTTTCCAAAAGTTGTTCTTGATGAGTTCATGGTCAGGAACCAGCACCATGGTTTCTCATAGGTATCCATGAGGTAAGTTCCATAGTTGTTCCTCAATAACACCAATAAGGCTAGGGTTGTAATTTCGCGTCAAGACAAGATCAAACGTGTACACAACTGAACAAGCAATGCTGTAGTAAATGGATTTGATCCCAACCCCAAGCATCCTTGTGATTTATGGTACCCAATGAGTAAAGTCATAGAAAATCATATCAATTTTATTTTCATGGTAGAGGACGCTAGCATTTAGGAAAGCTTATATTTGGTCATGGGTGCCATCCTTGGTGATACAGAGCAAATCGAACAAAGTTGTTGAACGCCCTCATGAAGGCCTTCAACGAGAGGAACAATGTCTAGACAAAATGTGATAAGGTCTGGGTGGAGATTGAGATGTTGTAGATGGATTTGAGTTTTCTTGGGCTTCAAGAAAGAGATTATATGCTTGTAAAAAGGCCCAAGCCCGATAGGCTAGCCCAAACTCAGCCTTAATTTTTGGGATATCGAATGGTCCAGCTCAGTATTGTGGTCGAGCTTAGCGAACCCGTTGTGTTAATGGTAGGGCCTGGGCCATGATTTGTAAGCCTTTAGGTAGTCACCTTATATTTAAGTTAATAAATAATATTTATATAAAATTAAACTAATATTAATAATATTTGTATTTAATTAAAAATTTGAAAGAAAAAATGACCATTTAATATTAACATTTTGTATTTAATATCCTTATAAAATAAACTAGTATTAATGATAATTGTATTTAATTAATTATATATTGTCTATTTGACATGACCATATAGGCCCAACCCATTGGTCCTAATATGAGCACAACCTAGGCTCTAAAAACAACCCCATCAAGGAAAAATTGCCATGGCAAGAAGTGGGCCCTATGAAACTAGTCAAGCCCAAAGGCAATACGTGCTTGAGCTACTCCCTGGGCAAGCTGACGTCAGTGTGACATCAACGGCCAATTTAAATACCAAAAAATTCAGAATTTGTTTTTCTATAAATACCTAGCCATGTTTTTCACTTCCCACACCAAATCTTCATACAAATTCCTCTTATCATATCTCATGTGAACTCTTGGAATTGATCTTGCTCAAGGACTAACTAGCTCTCAAATGCACAAAACACAACAAACCCGACTACATCAAACCCAACAAGGCACTTCACTCACATGTCTTCTAACGGTGGGCTGTTCTTTTTAAAGTCTTCCAACCCCAAAACTAGTCGAATTAAAAGCATGTAATAGCAAAAATCACCTTCGATTTCTCTACACGTTCTTATGCAAATTAGATCTCCTTGTTTGATGGCATTAGTGAGCCCCTGATAAAGTGTGAAGCCACCTAATCTATACGATTTCCAAAAGTTGTTCATGATGAGTTCATGGTCAGGAAGCAACACCACGGTTTCTTATGGGTATCTAGGGGTAGGTCCTGTAGTTGTTCCTTGGTAATACCAGTAAGGCTAGGGTTGTAATTTCGTGTCGGGACAAGGTTAAACGCGTACATAGTTGAACAAGCAGTGCTATAGTGAATGGATTTGATCCCAACCCGAAGCTTCCTTGTGATTTTTGGTATCCAGTGAGCAAAGTCATAGAAAATCATATCAATTTCATTTTCATGGTCAAGAACGCTAGCGTTTAAGAAAGCTTGTATTTGGTCACGAGTGCCATCCTTGGTAATACACAACAAATCGATCAAAGGCGTTGGGACCTTAGAGGCAAACTCAACGCCTTCATGGAGGCCTTCAACGTGAGGAACAGTGTCTGGACAAAATGTGACAAGGTCTGAGTGGAGATTGAGATGGTGTAGATAGATTTGAGTTTTCTTGGGCATCAAGAAAGAGATTATATGCTTGTAAAAAGGCCCAAGCCCGATGGGCTAGCCCAAACTCGACCCTAATTTTTGGGATATAGAATGGTGCAACTCTATACTGTGGTCGAGCTTAGCTAACTCGTTGTATAAATGATAGGGCCTAGGCCATGATTTGTAAGCCCTTGGGTAGTCACCCAATATTTAAGTTAATAAATATTATTTATATAGAACTAAACTAATATTAATCATGTTTGTATTTAATTAAAAAATTTGAAAGAAAAAATAACCTTTTAATATTAAACATTTTGTATTTAATATCCTTATAAAAATAAACTAGTATTAATGATAATTACATTTAATTAATTATATATGGTCTATTTGACTTGGCCATATAGGCCCGGCCCGTTGGTCCTCCTATGAGCCTAAATTCTTGTCTTTTGGGTAGGGCTTGGGCTTAACTTATTAAAGATAAGGTTAGCCTAGCCTACAACCCTTAGCCTTTTTAGTAAAAACCTACTTAACTTTAAAGTTAAGCAGTTTAAGTAAAATTAAAATATCCCGATTATTTTAAAAGCAATGGCCTTTTGATTTTTCTTTTCAAAGTTGCTTTCAAAAAAGCAGAGATGAATATTTAATGAATTTTTTTAATTCTCAAAATATCATCATTTATTTTAAAAAAATGACACCACCTCCACTTTTACATCCAACTCCACCACTTGCACCACCACATTTACTACCTCCACAACCACCGCCACCACCACCACCACAACCACCACATCCTCCTCCTCCTCATCCTCCACCACCACTACCTCCAACATCACCTCCTCCTCATTCACCACCACCGCCGCCGCCACCACCACCACCCTCCAAAACCTCCACATCCACCACCACCACCACCACCACCACCACAACCATCAACTTCGCCTTCATCTCCACCACCAACTCTACTCCATCACTATCACTACCACTACCACTACCACCACATGATTAGTGCATAACACTTTTAACATCATGTTTATTTTAGTCATTATTCATAGTTACAACAATTTTGTATTAAAATTTACCAAACGGTTTTAACATTGCTTTTTGTACTAACAGCACTTTAGAAATAGTGTTTACCAAACATGAAGTGCTTTACTTTACACTAATTATTTTTAAAGCATGCTAACTTTTTAAAAGTGACAGTAATCCCAAACTAGGCCTTAATGCCAAAGAAGCTTGTGACTAGACCTGGCCAAGCCCATTTTACAGGCCTAAAAGAAAGAAAACCAAAACTACAAAACAAAGCCTCGAGGAAACGTCTGAAGTCACCATCTCCAAACTTCGATCGGGGCTTTCTAGTTGAATGACCTTTATTAGCCAAACTATCTTCAAGAAAATTTGTTTAAGGTGTGGACTAGCCAAGCAACACTTTAGAGCTAACTTCCAAAATTAAGTGAGTGAAGTGTGGATCTTGAAGTAAATCATTCCCGAAGAGCAGTTCCGCCCATCCCTTTTTGTCATGGCCAAAAGGGGCCTAGACTCAAAAAACAACCCCCACGGAGGAAAATTGCCATAGCAAGAAATGGGCCCTATGAAACTAGTCAAGTCCAAATGCAAGACTTGCCTAACCTGCTACCTAGGCAAGTTGACATCAGTGTGATGTTAGTAGCTAATTTAAATACCAAAAAAATTGAAAAAAAAAATCCAAAAAATTTAGAAACTTTTTTCTATAAATACTTGGCCATGTTCTTCACTTCCCACACCAAAACTCCCCTTGCCTTTCGCCATGACAAATGAGCCGAAGTGCTCTAAGGCATGAGGTTCAGCCAATAAAACACTAGAAGAACCAACATTTCTCATTCTACCAATGAGAGGGGAGCCTTCTGAATCTCTAATAACAAAAACAACCTTGAGATACTCTAATTAGCTCATACTTTTTTCTTTTATATTTTCTTCCAGCCCAAAACATTTTTCTTATTGCCAACCTCTAACCTTTTTTTTTTTTTTGTTTTGCTTCCTTTGTGCAGTTACATTTACAACTGTAGGGTTGCATTGTTACTTCTTTTGTCCCCTTTTGTCTTACCCTTTTTTGAGGATTTGGTTCATTCCTTAGGGTGGGTATTTGGGTTTGAATTTTGAGCTTTGCCTAAGGTCTAAAATATCAATGGTATCAGAAATATTGGTAGTCCAAAAACACGAAATATCTGTGACCCGAAAAAACGATAATATCCTTAATATTATCAATATTTTATACTATGCCTGAAACCCATCTAAATCTTAATATCTAAAATGATGATTTTGCACCACCAAAGAAAGAACAATGGATTGTAGCCCTAAACTATAGCGAACCTTAATGAATTCTAGCCCTAAACTATACAGAACCTTGCACTCAACAAATGTAAAGAAATCATTTAAATATTTTAAATGTTTTGATAACTCTCCTCATTAAGAAGCAAACTCTAAACAACCAAACCTTAAACAAAAATTGGGTGCCACTTGGCTACCCATTGGGCTTTTGTTGAGCTAACGAGTTCTTGCTGTTGCTACCTTGGAGCAAAGCCAACAGGCCCACCAGCATTGTTTTGGGGTTGTGAGATCACATCGGTCCATCTTTTCTTGGGCAAATCTTGTCTTGGATCTCCTATCTCTTCCTGGCCAGTGGCTTATTTGTTGCATTTCGCCCAGAGAAAGTTGGAGTCAAAGTCAATGTCATAGAGATGCATACTTGAGAAAAATTCTTCAAGCTCTGCACAAATTTCAACTAAGTTGACAAACCCTCTTCAGAAAACATAGATTTATCAGCTGGTTATATTTTATTCTTCTAAAGTTTTGCAGGAAAAGTAGAGCTATGGAAATGGAAGCAGAAGAAGAACAGGAAAAAGAAAGTCTTCACCTTGAGGCTGAGAACCAAAAGCACCAAAACTCAGTAAAGGGTGTCCGGGATTTGCTATGGACACCCATGAATTGGTTCAAAATGCTCAGCAGTGAGTTGCATTGGAGCTTTGTGGTGGGTGTTGTCATTGTGTACGGAATCAGTCAGGGTCTGAGTATGGGACTGAGTAGAATCGGCATACAGTATTACTTGAAAGATGATCAGAAAGTGCAGCCCTCTGAAGCACAAGTCTACTTTGGGATTATTCAAATTCCATGGATGGTTAAGCCTTTTTGGGGTCTTCTTACTGATACTCTTCCTATTCTTGGGTACCGCCGAAAGCCGTACTTTGTTTTTGCTGGTAAATGATACCAACTCATTTTTGTATATGAATGTGTTGCTTGCAAAATTGAGTTTCTATAATTTCAGCTGCTGCTTTTAGTTTTGGATTGAATTGAAGGGCATAATTGTGCTGTTATTTTGAGATCAGTGCATGTTGTAGCTTACTTGATAGGTAAGCAATGAAAATTTGTTAGCGTTGAATTTAGTAACTATCCAAAGAATGGGGAAAACATTAATCTTGAAGTGGCAGTCTTCAGTTTACTTTAGGAGGAAGCTTAGTGTTAGCAAATGGGGTAACAAAATTGGCAAAATGTCTTAATGTTCGACTTGCTACAATTTCCATAACTATAGCTTTGCACAGCATGGGCAGTTGCTAGTTTGTGAGAGTGTGCACACATGGTATTCTTTTTAAAGTGCTATATTAACACCTCTATCTCATATTTTGCCTTTAGTTTTAGGCTTTAGATTATTTTTCTTCTTAAGTGACTCTCATTCTAAAAGATGGCCTGATTGTCACTCAGATGGTGATTTCTTGTGTAGGCATATATTATAACTGCTACAGCGTTACTGTATGCGTTTATTTTGAATCACCTGGATCAGTACTCAAGCATACAGATTTTAAAAGTAAAAACTGATTCATCCTGTTCATAACGTAATGATGACATGCATAACTGAGATTATCCATGCATGAAAATAGCCTATATGCAAGTCTGCTTTTACCTTGCCAACTGTTTTTTCTTTTAAAATATCATACTACTATGAATATATACCTACTTAGTTCAGGAGTGTTCCACTTGTTGAACCTTAAAAGAACATTTAAATTTAAACTTGTATATGAAGGTATGCTCGTTGAACGATTGTAATCTTTGGGTTAAGTTTTGAAATCCCATGCCCCTTGACAGTACTGACTTCCGTTTTCTATTCTTTGTTTGGTTCAAAGACTTCCATTTTCTGTACGTATTTGTTAGCTTGACTGCAAGAGTTGCTTTGCAACTGGACAATTTTTATTTTCCTAATTTAATCTGTATAAGATAAAATGCGCTTTATATGTTCTGGCATTATGACCTGAATTTAAAGAAAAACAAAAATAGCTGGAACCAGAAGGCTGTTCCCTTATTTTTCTTTCCCATTTTTCTTTTCCAGGTGTAATTGGGGTGATCTCCATGCTTGTGCTATCACTAGACAAGAAATTAGATCTCACAATTTCCCTGTTGTCTCTGATGGTGGGGAGTGCTGGAGTAGCAATAGCTGATGTAACAATTGATGCGTGTGTTACACAAAACAGTATAAGTCATCCATCCCTTGCTGGTGACATGCAGAGCTTGTGTGGACTGGCCTCTTCAATTGGGGCATTGGTGGGATTTTCACTTAGTGGGTTTCTTGTTCACCTACTGGGCCCTAAGGTTTGATTTTTCTCAAGTTTCTTGTGCTTGTAACAATATAAACTTTTGGCATTGTTTGAAAATCTGTGAAGAGATCAGCTCATTGGTCAAACTTTTAGGGTAATATTTTGTTATATTTTTTAGGCATGTCAGAGATGCCTGTCCAATTTTTAACATAGTAGGCTTGCAAAGGATTTTGGATTCACCAACGTTCAAATGATATATTTCTAATTGGGTCCATAATCAACAGATTAGATCCAATGATCATCCCCGACCTTGTAAAAATCCAATTCAAACGCATAATATTTCATCTATGAGATGTATTTCATATGAAAGGATTCATCATACTGTATATTAGACAGAACTTTTATTTGAACTCATATTTTAGCGATTTGTCAAGTTCGAACCAGATCATGTTGGGATGGTTTCCTTATGCCTAGGATTTCATTATGTCAAATATGATATAAATTAACCTTTTATTCAGTTAAATTGCTTCTCTGACCAGTGCAAGTTTGGCACTTTTACAACAGGGTGTCTTTGGACTGCTCAGCATCCCTCCAGGGCTGGTCATTTTGGTTGGGGTAATGCATAGAGAACCTCATGTTCGCACCTTCACTTATACACAGGTGAGATTACCTTACTTTGTTGTTTACTTTTTAAACTCCTGCTTTCTAATGCTCATACCAAGCTCTTAAGTTAGGTCAGTGTAAAGTTTCTGGATGCTTGCAAGACTATGTGGACAACTCTAAAATGTGGTAATGTCTGGAGGCCCTGTTTATACATGTACTTGTCACTTGCTTTGGCCTTGAATGTTCGTGAAGGAATGTTTTACTGGTACACCGATGCAAAGGGGGGTCCATCTTTCTCACAGGTAACCTGAATTATTTCTACAATTTCAGTGCATTTGATGTTGCCAATTGCGGCTTTTTTAATAACATTTGAAAGTTGTTTGCTCTGATGTGCCTAAAATGCAAACTCATTATTTACATGCTGCAGGAGGTTGTTGGGTCCATATTCTCTATTGGTGCTATTGGCTCTCTTTTGGGGGTCCTTCTTTACCAGAACTTCTTCAAAAGTTACCCCTTCAGGGATGTGCTTTTCTGGACGCAATTGCTCTACGGTGTATCAGGATTGCTAGACTTGATATTGGTGTTGCGCATAAATTTGAAATTTGGTTTACCAGATTATTTTTTTGTTGTCATTGACGAAGGCGTTACTCAGTTGATTGGGCGTATTAAATGGATGCCTCTTCTTGTACTTAGTTCCAAACTCTGTCCTGCTGGTATAGAAGGCACTTTCTTTGCTTTGCTTATGTCTATAGATCATGTTGGAATGCTGTCATCTACTTGGGCTGGAGGCCTCTTACTCCACGTCTTGAAGATTACACGGACAGAGTTTGAAAATCTTTGGATGGAAATTTTGATCCGGAGTTCGTTGAGAATTGTTCCGATTGCATTACTTTTCTTAATACCCAGAACTGATCCCAACTTATGCATTCTTCCACCTGAGATGTTGAGGACCAAAAAAGGTCATGATACACATGAGTATGAGACTCTTGAAATGGCCTCCCTTGTGAACGTCACTTGATCTGAACTAGAGATGCATTGATCTGGTAAAATACGATGTGAAGGACGAACTACATCTGATGGCTGTTGGGAGATCTGGAGAAACAGTCCTTCGAAATGCTGGAACCACGTCCCTGAAAGAAGGCATTTTTGAAGTTCTCTAATTATTAAGAGTACTATGATTACAACAATATTTTTCCATGATAAATTCTTACTGCTTCACTGTTATGAGATGCACACAGGACGAGCTTGGTTGTTTAAGATCCTTGAAAGTTCTGTATGCATCATCAAGCTGAAAATCTTGTATGCATATGCAGACATCTCCATAGTTCTCTGCTCTAAGATTCAGAACTCCAGTTATATCAGCTTCCAATACCAGTCTTCAGTAGCGTTTTAATCAGTTTAAAGTGGGAATGCAGGGATTGAAAACAGAACCTTATTTTTACCTTATTGCCTTCCCGCCGTCAAAGAACAGTGCCCCAGGCTCGAGAAACTGAGTCTTGTTCTGACCGAAAAAAAAAAGTAAAGAAAAGAAAAAGAAACTCCTCTTTGTTCTTGTAAGTGTCGTGATATATTTACGGAACATGTGGATGGCCCTTAGGAAGTGTAGTTTCTACCCTGTCTGAAAGAAGTGAAACAATTTGTTCACTGGTTTCGCTGTTTCTTTTCGTGAATGCTTTGTCCAAAAAATAATTAATAAAGCTCTACTTGACCCAATTCATCTCAATTAAACCTTATTTCAACGATATGGAGATCAATACTTTGAAGTGCATGAAATAATGCAGAGTTCTTTCACACAAAGTTCTCAAGAGCTTTGGCAAGGACTCATTTTTCATTTATATGAAGCAACAAGGAGGGCACATGTATGTGAACCTTGTGTGGTCGCAATAGCTAATACCTTCACACTCCTGCGTATCTTCTTACGCCCAAACAGATACACAGAAAAATAATATACAGTTCAAACTCTTCCTGCCTCAGCTGTAGGGAGTCACTTTATTAGAGAGGCACTCAGAAACTGCAAAGCGCATGCATTCATATGTTCTATACCTTGTCCCAATTGTGACCATAACTATTTATACATCAAATGAACTAAGAAGAACTATTTGGTTGAAGGTTTTGTTGCCAACGGGTTGCTTGGCTTTACTTTGAAAAATATATAGGCGAAAACATACCTAAATCCTTTTTAAATTCCAGGTCATATAAAACTGCATGATTCCTCTGCAAATCCCAGCTTAGAGTCTTTAGTATTGTATATGACCCTTTGGTTTTTCTGCTGATAGTTCCCAATAATACCGATCTCATCTTCGTACGAAAGGCTTGCAAGAGCCAAGCAGATCTGTGATGCATCAGTTTTTACCAGATAAAAGACTCCAGTTACATCAACATTCAGCTCAGCATTTCCCTCGAAGTGAAACTTTAAGGTAGGAATGCTCACTTCTTGATATGCACTGAGGTTGAAGCAAGTGTCCAAGATTGAAAAACCTGGGCTGGAGGGTACCCCGAAAACTGTTTCAGAAACTCTGCCTTGACAGCCTCGTAAACTGAAGGAGCAAGCCTTGAAATAACTGTCCCAGAATCAATCAGAATCCCACCACTTGCAAAACTTTGAGCTTGTAAAGCCACTCCCCCAATACTTATACCAGTAAGGTTCAGAAAATAAAAGGATGACAGCTCTGGATTTGGAACCATTCTAGTGTAAGAAATCGGAGTGGAATTCTTGTAAATTGAAGCATCACCTCCCATAATTAAAGAACCAGAAGCTGTGGCTTCTGTTGTAGGTAAACAGTAGGAAAACACACCACCAAATAAGGCAGAAGTTTGAGAAACCAGTGAAACACTCTCACTCCTTCCCAAGCCCATTAGACCTGAGGCTCCTCCAAACAGACCCTTATTGTTCCTGCCACAGCCAAACACAAAGTTGTTCACAGGTGTAGCTCCAAGACTGAGATGGTCACTACCTAGCTCACCGCGCGTATACGAGCCATCACCGTAGTTAACGACATAGTTACAGCTCGTTGGATTGCTCCCACACGCCCCAGAATTCCCAGTATCAAACTGGAGTGCTTGGCAAGTTGATGAATTGCATAAAACAGATTTGTATGAAGGGGATGCAGATGAGTTGAAAAGAGGTTCTTGTTGATTGTAACATAATTTGCAAGGTTGGCATTGAACCCAAGTCAAATCACTGCCTGTGTCTACAATCACTGTCATATTTCTACCTCCCAATTCCAGAGTCACAATGTAGTTTAATGTTTGTAGCCTTATACCAGAAGTTAATGGAATTTGAGCTTCTGATGCATCTTTTATTCTGCCAAAGACTCTGTTTTTGAATTGGGATTGCAGTGACCGAACATGAAGATCATCGAAAATTAAACGTTTCTGTTGCTTTTTGTTCCAGTCCACAATCTTTCCTGAGCAGTAATCCCTGTGTTTGATTTCCAATATGGTTGCACCTTTTTCTTTTCCTATTTTGAAAAAATGATAACTCAGTTCAGAATTTCCCAAAATTGTTCATGCCATATTAGTACCTCAAAAACAAAAAAGAAACAAAATTACAGTGGAAGTATATCTTAAGAAAAAGTTGTAAAGCTGTATATGAGCAGGCCTAGAGATAGAGAGAGAATTCTGAGGTGCATTGCCCCACAACCCAGCATAATCTACCAAGAGAACCTCAAAAGCTTGCTGATTATTATAGTAATAAGACTTTTAAAAGCAGATAATGCAAAACATATATTCCAATGCAGAACAAATAGTAAAGCCAAGATAAGCTTTATCAAAGGAAATGAATAGTTAAATGCCCTTCCTGGAGAGAGAGAGAGAGAGAGAGAGAGCAGTACTAGTTCATTAACTTTAATTAGAACTAAAGCACTTCTAGATCTCCTAATTAACAACATAAAGAAGTTGTTGCAATATATTACAATCCCAAAGTAGAGAATAAAATAAAGCTAAGAAAAGATACGGTCAGCAGCATTGTACATTACTAGTTCAATTATGAGTTCTTTTTACTGTTTGCTACAAAACTTACTTGATTTCTGAGAGAGGCAAACAGTACTTCTGGTTCCACCATGCTGCCTCCAACGAAACTCTTGCAGTTTGAGGACCTTCTTCTCTTTGAAAGACTGAACCCCATTTGCAGAACAGAGGCAGAGGAAAAGCAGATGAAGCAGAACTTGGAAAACAGGTTTTGCATCCACCATTGTTGATGGTGGTGGAGAAGAAAGATATGAATGAATGTGTTTGTGTTTGAGAGAGAGAGAGAGAGAGAGAGAGAGAGAGAGAGAGAGTGGAGTGATTCTTGGGGATTGGAGTTTGGCTTGAGAACAAAAGATGAAGGGCTGGCTTCAGGAATTAGGACCCCACTGTTGCATGAGAATTATTGGGGTTTCACGTGCACATCATAGCAGGGCAAGAAAAAAAGAGCAAGAGAGAAATGGGGCGATGAATGGAAGGAAGAGCTTGTCATTAACAATCATTTTAATTGGTTCACGTTCACCCAGCTTCCACAGATAGGGACTCAACGCTTCACGGAATCAACTGTCACGAACTTTCGCACCAGAATATATAATTGTATGGGATGTATTTTTTGTGTTGTAATTATGCTCGGCAACTTGTATACTACTCAAACCCACTTGTAAATTTATAAATGTAATGTTATCTTGTGATTTATTCATATTCTCTCCTCTCTCTTTTTCTTGTCAGCCAAACAAAATTTAAGAAACTATAAAATAAGGGGAGGTACACATTACCATAACAAATGTCCAAACATGTGTTACCAAGAAAAAAAAAACACACATTGTTTCTATCATGATAAATAGTGTTTTGCAAATGTGTACTCATTGATCATTAAAAAAAGAGGCCATTATTATCGTGACACCTCATTATGGACCTAGTTATTGAGTTAATACGGAGCTAACCACTCATTTGAACTAACTTTATAATATTTAGTCTATAAAAAATATATAAAAAACTCACTCTATAATATTGTATTCCATAATCCGAACCATTTATATTTTTTAGGCCCTCAATAAAAATAGTGCTAATTAACCAGACCAGACCGGTTGAATGAGTTTGATAAGTGGTTTAAAATTTTAATGACGCCAGTTTAATTAAGGGCATGTTTACATACTTAAAGTGGGAATGGGGTCTCCCATTGGGAATGAAAAGCAACGTGGTGCCCACATAAAATCATTTGTCTAATTCATGATACAGGGGGAGTTGAATTCCTGAGGGGATGATGGGGACGTGGGATTGGGCAAGGATGAATTGGAATGAGATTTTTTGTACCCAAATTGCCTCATATATTTTGTGAAAACACCAAAATACGCATTATTCTTTGGGGGAAGAAAAAAAAAAAAAAAAACCCCAAGTTGCTGCCATTTTTTTTTAAAACTTATTTATATTTAGGTATACATATTTTACTTTTTTTTTAATAATTACAGATCGATATTGGGGCTAGGAAAATAAATAATTAGGCTTATATTGGAAGTAAATAATTCAACTTATAAAAATGCTTATTTTTACAAATATTAAATTCATCAATATAAAAACGTTGGTCTATTATTAGATAACACAACTTTTGTCATTTGAAAATTGTGTAAGTAGTTAAACAAAATAGAATTAATTTTGTTTTGTGCAAGCATATTTTGGTAATCAAATTGGTTTTATTCCGATATTTGACAATAGTAAACATTTTAATGGGAATCAATTTGATTTTCATCTCTATTCCTAACAATTAGTAAACAATTTAATTAGAATGTATAACTCAATTATTGGTTAACCCGATTCATGCTTACTCCGATTTCTAGTTATTTCTATTCATACTTATTTCGATGGTCAATTGTTTATTGGAACATTCTGAGGGGCAAAGGCCCAAATGAAGAAGAAACTACAGTAAAACATTGTCATTTAAACCTTTTGGCGGACCACCCCCACATTTCCCTACTAATTAGCGTGTGGGAACGGTCAGGTTCTCACCCCAAACCAGAATTAAAATCACTATTCATTCAGTCCAGTTCAATTCCATTTGACAAAAAAATAATTATAAAACCTGTTAGGCCTGGTTCGCCCATAAGCTAGATCGGTTTCTAGCCTTTTCAGTTTTGGATTGTAATTATTATTATTTTTTATACAAAAGCCAACTAAAATGTTATTTTTTGGGCATAAAAATTCACAAATGGCTCAATTTCATGCAAAAAGAGGTGATTGAGCCTAGAAAAGAGAGATGATTTGGAGTTGAGCTTAGGGAAAGCTTAGTTATGGGCTTAGAAATCTAGCATTGGGCTTAAAATTTTGATTTAAAAAAAAAAAGTACAGTCTGTCCAGTTCGGGAGAGTCCAGTTTTTCACTACAAGAATCGGAATTAGAATCAGACCAAAACGGTCTAATTTTTGGTCAACTCAGTCCAGTTTTTGGTCAATTTGGTCTTTTTGAGAACCAAATTATGATGAAACAGTGTCCTAATACTAGCCACAATGACATGTTCGATTAGAAGAACCCACTGAACATGATCAAGTATGGGCTGCAGATGATGGTGATCATGGGATTAATATGAAGAACCCGCTTGACATGATCAGATATGGGCTACATATAATGGCGATCATCAGATGACTCAAAAATATGTAGCCCAAGAATCTGATAAATCATTGATTCGACTGATGATAAATACATATTTCTCAATACGTATATTCATAATTCCAAATAATGTTTTCTCAATATTTTTTGTCAAAAGTAATCCATGATTGCTGCAATAAGAAAAGAAGTAGATATGTTAGCATCAAAAGAAAAGAAACCAAGTTGGAAAATTGAAAAAATTGCTTTTATCTGAATTCCTAATGTAAATTCTGCACTGGAATAATAATAGTGTAATGAAAAAACCTTTTAGTTGCATGTACCAAAAATTATGATAATAGTAATTTGACATGATCATATCATATGGAGAGACTTACGGATATAAATATAAATCATTATATATAAAAATAAAATTAATACAAGCTTGAATGCTTCATAGAAATGATCTTACAATGGAAAAAAGTTATGGAATCGGAGAAACTTCACAACATGAGAAGAAAGCCTACTAATGGCCTCAAAACTCTCTGGTTCAAAATGACTTGATTTTTTAATGATTCTCAAGCATTGAATCATATTTTACTTATAGTGAATTTAAATGAGAATTTCGGTAAAATTTGGAAATATAATCAATAGTCGTATCCAATACTTAAGATATTTTTCACATCACATTAATAACATTGACAAAATTAGTCAGATACAATTTTATTTTGTAAAACTAGGTCATTCATCAATGTTTTCTCTGTGCCAAAAAGAAGCACGACGCGATGTCGAAGAGAGAAAAGGGAGCTAGGGCCAAATTAGGGTTAGAGAAGCTAGGGATTTGGAAAAAACAAAGGAAAAAGTGGAAGCATAAGGACAAGATCTCTCCAGTTCTCATGCCTAAGCCTTTGCGATTTCTTAGTTGGTGGAGCTGTTGCGATGGTATCGAGTTTCGAGAGATGTCCAGCGAAAGCTGAGGGGGGGAGTCTTTTTCCTTGCTACCTTAGTGTTATTTTCAATATAGTGGGCATGGCTTATTCTTGAAGAAGGATTGCCATATAGCTCGAGCATGGTCTGAACAAGGAAGAACATGCACTAAGGATTTGAGGCTCTTTGAGCCTATAGGTGAGGTTCTTGTGCCATTGATTTACATTATGTACATGCAATGGCTTTAGTTTGAGGTTGTTAAATCTTTATCTAAGCTTATTCCAAAATATTTCTAGAAAAGTTGAAGGGATAAATGAAGAGTTTGACCCTAGTGTGGAAATTTTAGGGGTGTTTGAACCCTATGACCCTACTGAACCAGAATCCAATACATGAAGATGCTAGTTTGGAATAGCTGAGGAAGTGCCTGGCATGGTTTCTTATTTCAAGTTCTTTTTTATATGAAGCCTTTCAATTTAGATGTTTTTTGTATTTTGGATTCCATGACCTCTGGGATTAGGGTAGATTTCCCAGTTAATAGGCTTGGTTTTAATAGTTCCTTTTGTGTCCTGTCCAATGGTCAATATCGCGGGCTTATTTGGATGTAGAATCCTTCTATCTATAATATTAGTGTTTTGAATTATCATGAGCGTTATATTCACTGCCAAGTACATGATATTTTTGCTAACAAAAGTTGGTTTGCTACTTTTGTTTATGCTTACCCTAAAAAAGAAAAAGAAAAACTTTTATGGGCTTCAATTATCAATCTTAAACTTGGAATCTCTGATGGTTGGATACTTATGGAAGATTTCAACAACATTTGTTCCTTACAAGAAAAAATTGGAGGGACAAAGTCTACCTCCAATGCCATGATCGAGTTTAATACCTTTATTAATGATTGTTAAGTTTTCTCTTTAGATGCTCAAGGTATCCCTTTGTTCAAGCTTTCCAACAGAGGTTTTACCTCTACTCATCCCCCTTCCCCAAAGTTTACTGAAGGATTTTGTAAAGATGATTGATCCTTGTATCACTCCTAATGAGAATGTTTGTTTATTAGCTCATGTTTCTGAAGCTACTACGTGCAACATTGGTGCTCTTAGGGCCCATGAGCCTAATGGTATTCATGTCTTGTTTTTCCATCAGTATTGGGATAAAACTAAGCATATGTTGATAAATCTAGTTAATGATTTTTCTCTCTCATAATTTGCCATTGTGTGTTATCAATCACACCAACATAGCCCTCATCCTTAAGGTTAACAACCCTGAGACTGTTGCTCAGTTTCGGCCTATTAGCCTTTGTAATGTTACCTATAAACTCATCACAAAGATTATTATCAATCGGCTCTGACTTCTTCTTGCTAAATATATTTCCAAAAACCAAGGGGCATTTGCCCCTGGTAAATCTATTTTTGACAATATTCTTATAGCTCATGAGCTTTTCAAGATTTCATATGTAAAAAAGGGCTCTAGAGAAGCCATGGCTATTAAATTAGATTTAGAAAAAGCTTATAATGTTCTTGACTGGTCTTATATCAGAGCATGCTTGTTACAACTTGGCTTTTGCTCTAGAGGAATTGCATAAATAGTTCCTCTTTTTCTAATCTTCTTGGCTCATGGAAATTTTACTGCTTCGAGAGGAATTAGACAGGGGGATCCTCTATCCCCTTATATTTTCATTTTGTGCATAGAGCCTTTTATCAAGCAATTCAACCTGCTTTCTACTTCTACTAAGTCGAATGTGGGTTTACTTTCTTCACCTGGGGGTTTTCGCATTTCAACTCTTGTCTTTGCTGATGATTGTTTAATTTTTGCAAGACCCACTTCTATGGCAGCTAGAAATTGTTGAGATTATTTGTCCAACATTAAAAAGTTAAGGGACCTAGCCTGGGTTTACAAGGAGTTAGGCTACTCCTCCCATTGCCAATTGGTTTTGAGGTGGAACCTCAACTTCCTTCATGGTATCAGAGCAAGGCTTCACGTGTTGAGCCCAACGGCCACACGTGCTCCCACGTCACCCAATATATGTTGTCCACGTGTTAGGCTTGAAAGTTCACCACACATGCGGGGGAGTGTTGAGAGTATTTGTCCCACATTGAAAAGTTAAGGGACCTAGCCTATGTTCTTAAGGAGTTAAGCTACTCCCCCCATTGCCAATGGGTTTTGGGGTGGAACCTCAATTTCCTTCAGAAATATCACAAAACTACTTGATTTCTTTTCTAAAGTCTATCATCAAGAAGTCAACTTGCATAAATCTACTATGTTTTTCTCAAATAATGTGACTACAAGTGTCAAAACTCATCTAAGCAATCTCTTACAAATTCAACACAAAACCACTATAGGATGCCATCTTGGCATTAACAATATTGTTTTTTGGAAGGATCCCCTCAATGTTAAACTTATGATTGAAAGAATTCAAGGTAAATTTCTGGTTGGAAAGCTCAAGCCCTTTCAAGGGCTGGTAGACTCACCCTTATCAGGGCAAGTATTTATGGTATTCCAAATCATACACTTTCTTGTTTCAAGTATCCTAAAGAAGTTACTAAGGTAATGAACACAAGCTTTATGAGATTTTTTTTAAGGAAGCAACACTAAGGTTCCTCCTGTTTCTTGGAAGGATGTTTGCCTTCCCAAAGAAATAGGAGGGCTTGGTGTACAATCTCCTTCCCATTTCAATCTTGCAACTTTAGCTAAACTGAGTTGGACTTGTTTAACTAATAACTTTAACTGGTGGACTCAAACTGTAACAAGAAAGTATCTTAAAAGGGATCATTTCTTGGCCCTTAGGAAAAAAATTATCATTCCTCAGCTTAGCAAGCAATTCTAGATGTAAGATCTGTCCTTCATAAAGGGATCAGGTGGATTATGGGAAATGGTCAATCTATTCCTTTCTGGACAACCCATTGGGTTTTTCCTTTCCTATTAATTGATCTGATTCCTTTAATTCAAAGAGGCAACACTAATACTAATATTTTTGTCTGTGATTTTTATTCAGAATCAGGCATAGGACAAAGAGAAACTATCATAAGTTCTTGATGAAGATGTTTTAGATAAAATTCTCTTTAGCCCCTTACCCTTATCCCCCTCGAAGATCAATTGATATGGGATCCTAACCCCAGTAGTAAGTTTTCTATCAAAAGTACTTACAATGTTCAATTGCAGGAAGAAATTTCTCACCTTCATTCTACTCTTTTGAAGAAAATTTGGAAGCTTATTTTACCCCATAAGGTGAAGATTTTCTCTTGGTTTCTGACTCGGAAAAGACTGCAAGTCAGAAGTCACTTACATAGATTTATCCTAACTGTGGACCCTGAATGCCCTCTTTGTAAAAATCATAGTGAAACCATTAACCACCTATTCTTTACTTGTCCTTTTACCAAGTCAGTTTGGAATTGTACCAACTTGCATAATGGCTGGGGCAAAGTGTTGGTCGAAGGTGATTCTAAGATTGTCATTGACTGCATTAATCAGCTGCCTCTATCCCTTGGAGTATCAAGTTGCTAACTCAGGATATTTTAATGCTATGTTCCCTGTGTGAGGAGGTCTCTTTCAAGCATGTTTTTTGTGAGGTTAACTTCACAACTGATGCCCTGGCTAATGTTGGTCATGGGCTCTCTCCTTCTAGGCTTTTTCCTTTATTACTTTGATTTGTTTGGGTCTGCATGCTCTCGAGGTTTATGTTTGTAATTGAATATTTTCCTTATAAATTTAAGAAAAAAAAAAAAGCACGGCCTTTGGGCTGATAAGAATGGTTAGATTAAGGCCCAATATAGTTAGCAAATGACCCAATGACCGGAACCGGAATATGATGATATTGTTCCACCATCATAATATCACAATAGTTAGCTCATTAAAGAAACATGTTAAATTGTCATATGATAGAGTAATCTTGAAGTTATAAGGATTTGGGCCACTAATGATTGGATCGGCCGAGAGACCTATAAAAGTACAAAACTTGACAAGATCAGTAAATAAAGTCCTAAAGGCTCATTTGGTTTGCACATTAAACTTATTGGGAATGGAACTCCTACATCTAATCTTAGGAGATGTGAATGAAAGATGTTCATTCCCATGTTTGGTTATGCTTTTCTCTCATGCATTTCTTTGTTCATGGTTCAATATTTTGGTGTCTTAGGCGTAGAGGAACCACACCAATCCATCCCGAGCTGGTGGCTAAACTCCACTGTGGTGACGATACTGTAGGGGAGGTCCTGCAGAAAAATAGCTCGACGCCAGGACAATAAAAACTTAACACCTTTCATTTTTATTACTTTTTCAAAAAGAAAAATAAAATGAAAAAGTCGTCTTATTCAAAACCCCAATCCAATTATGAAATCCCTTCTCTCCCACTTCACACCTCGAAATGCACTATTCTTATATTTATATAGAGAGAGAGAGATGCGCTTTCACATCTTCTTAACCGGAAACGGATGGGGAGAAGAATGGTTCCTTTCTTTTTGGGTACTGGGAAATGAGGACCAGAAAATGCCCCTTCTTCTAGTAATACTCTTAGGAAGATTGCAGTGCAAGATAAATCATTATCTCTCATGATATTGCCTCAAATTAGAGTATCCACAATGGAGGGATGTAAATTCGGGGGTGTAAAACCACTTTTACATTCCCCTTACACCTCCGGGGGGTGTAAATATGTTTTTACTCCAATGGGGAGTGTAAATTCGGGGGTGTAGCCATGGGTCCCAACCTTTTATGTTGACTTTTCTTCATTTTTCTTTTCTTTTCTCGGGTGAGTCCCACCTGCAAGGGATGTAAAAATAAATGTAAATATACATTTTATTTTACATCCCCATAGTGGTGATATATATTTACATCCATTTACATCTCCCTATTGGAGACGATTCTGGTGACTCGGGGTATATATTTAACATACACCCCCATATACCACCCCCCATTGTGGATGCTCTTAGGAACTTAAATTCATGTTAACTTTGGTTACCTTGGTGATGAATGAATTTAACCCAATAAATAGAGGTTCTCAATAATAGAAATGAGTCTCACACTGAAGTTACAATTTTTATTGCACATCGCATATTTTCTTCATTTTACTACTTATCTACAAGTAGAAGTAAATCTATCGTTTGATGAGATTTCTATAATGGCAAGTCTAGGTGTTCTCAACCAGAGTTTACTTTGAAGAAGAGCCTCTAGATACGCCTATTGGATTTCTAGTTGAGTGTCTGTCGAGAAGCTGTTATCTTGAAAGTATTCCCATTGGTCACATTTAGTTTCGAAGAAGAGCTTGCAATCATAGAAGTTCCCCAGGTCACATTTTCTAAGTTCGAGCTTTGTTTTGCTTGGTTCTTTACTAATGAGCCAAAAAGTAATTGAGCTCGATATGACATTGAGCTCCCTTCTCCCCCAATATCACTTATGTAAAAATTAAATACTTAAAAAAACTATGGCAATAAATTGACCTATTTTCCAATAAGTTCTTCCAATTTGGTACAATTTAATGATAAAATAATGCAAAAAGAATAAGTATGAACAACAACAAAAATGCATATTATACATAGATTTTAATTATCTTCGTTTGATGAGATTTCTAAATTATAAAGAGAGGGGGTTTCTCACATACACACTACTAATGTGTCATATGTAACGTAATTTAATTATCATTTTTATTGACAAGTTCACAAATTTGGGGGCATGCATGAAGCTTGATGTCCACGTTGGCATCCCATAAAACTTAATGTCAAATGCTATTTGAATAGTTTTTTGCATTAGATCACACCTTAATTCACTAACCATTAAAGCTTTATTCATCATATGTAGGTCATTTTCTTTTAAAAATATAATATAATAAATAATATAGTATTTGACATTTTAGGTGGATTTGAAAATTTCTACAAAGTATCAGATTGTCACTTGAGCAATCGGATTCAAATTTAACATTTTGAGTAGGTGTTAAAATATCTTCTTGTCGTTTAAAGTAAGTCTATATCCCATTTATTATATTATCTATTTGCCGAAAAAGAAAAACAAACAAAAAAAAAAAAGAAAAAGGAAAGTTTGACAAACAAGTGTTGAAGCTTATCCACAAGGACACGTCAGCAGACTCCCCCTCGTCTCAAATTCTTACGTGTCAAAACATTGGACTCACTCATCACCACCCGCCAATCACCAGGCACAACCGCGCGCCTAGTTGAGAAGCTTCGCGACGCGGGCCCCACTATTTTATCCAAACCCGCGCACCTGATCTCGTTCCCAGACCAAAAACCGCCAAATCAGCTGACGCCATCAGCCGCCGTCGGCCGCCTACCAGTGTACAGTCACCGCCTGATATTAAGGGTATTTACGTAACTTCCGGTCCAATTTACTTCTGGTCGTGCACGTTGCGATTCTTGAAGTCACGTGGAACGCACGTGACGGCCTTCCACAGGCTTCTTTCTTCTCTGCGTTAAAAGGAAAGGAAAGACAGCCGAACGGGTTTGTTTCGTTGACGCAAATTTTTGGAAACATTTCTGGCTGCGAAAATCGCTGAGTTCACTCGGTGACTTTTTTTTGGTTCGTCTTGTTTGACTCGCTCTGCAAATTTGTCGATTGGGTTGGAAGCAAGAGCCGATGGTTCAAATAATGAGTCCGCGAAAGGTTGCGGTGAAGTTGGATGCCGATGAGTCGTTCGACACCCAACTCGGTCCAATTCACAAGCGACTCAAACTCGACTCGGTTCCGCAGGTTCATGTTCATCTCTTTTCAGTTTTTGATTTCATGTTATGTGGTTTTTCAATTGATACTCTGTTTATGGTTTATGATAGTTTGATTTCGTCAATATTTTGTGATATCCATTAGCATGAATTGAATTATCTGCATTTCCTGCACATTCTTAGCAACCAAACAGATTGGGCAGTCGTTTTCATAAAGAAGAGATATTTTTAATGTTTTGTAGCTAATTCTGCTCATAATGTTTGGGTGGTCTTAGCAGTTGGGTTTGGGGCCTGGCAAGTTTGAAGTTCCTCCTTCGCTGTACCATCCCTTGGATGAACCGAGCCCGCTCGGTTTGCATCTAAAAAAAAGTCCATCTTTTTTGGATTTGATCCAAATGAAGCTATCTGAAGAAAACTCTGTTAAATTGGCTACTCTAGGCAAGAGAGGTCACAAGGGAACTACCGCTTCCGGTGCTTCGGATAAGCTCAAGGCTATGAATTTCCCGGCTTCCCTTCTAAGGATTGGGACTTGGGAGGTATAACCCACAATTTTCTATGGACTCTTGCTTTCCAAATTGGACAGTTTTTTTCTGTATTCAATTTTATTTGATGCCATATGCTTTGATGTTGATTTGAAGTTTTATTGATTTTGGGGTTGCAGTATAAGTCAAGATATGAAGGAGATCTAGTGGCAAAGTGTTATTTTGCAAAGCATAAACTTGTGTGGGAAGTCCTTGATGGTAGTCTAAAGAACAAGATGGAAATTCAGTGGTCAGATGTTGTGGCTCTCAAGGCAAATTACCCAGATGATGGACCAGGGACTTTGGATGTTGTGGTAATATATTGTTTACATATTTTTGTGTAATTTTTTTTTTCTATAAAGGAATTACAGTATTTCAAAATCATTATATGCTATGCGTTTTTTTGGGTCTAATGCTATGGTTTCTTACGATAGATTAATATTATTTTCTGGTGCAGCTTGCTAGACCGCCTCTTTTCTTTAGAGAGACCAATCCACAACCTAGAAAACATACCTTGTGGCAGGCAACATCAGATTTTACTGCTGGGCAGGCCACTTTAAACAGGTTAAATATCTAACCTTGTAGTCATTCATAGAGTTACTGAAATTTATAAATGGCTTTGAGCATGAATCTTTGTCGCAATGTTTCCAGTTTATAAAAATACATCAGTGGTGTGTGGTAGTTACTATAGTTATGAGAACTGTTAAAAGAATTTGAGAAGCTTATAAGCAAGGTAAGATCTTTGGTTGGCCAACTAGAATGATGAGGTTAAAATTTATTTAAAGTACAGAACAATTATATCACACAAATAATCTCCGCAGTCATATCTTGCCATAGTGCAACATGCTAGATATCATTTTCCCCTTTACGATATATTTTAGAACAGCACCATCTCAGCAATTCCACTGGTTTACCTGTCTGTCTCCCCCCCTTGTAAAATTTGGAAACACATGCGTATGTGCTTAATAACTGGCACAAGCTAAAGTCGGGGATTGTAGTTTACTTGCTCAAGTAGTAAGAGGTTTCTCGTTAGCAATCAACTGTTAGAAAATATATTATATTACCTTTATAGATATCGAAACATATATCTGTTGAATTTTCTGGGGCTTTAAATGATTGGAATATAAGGAACATACAAAGATGCACATCATATGCAACAACAACAAAAAAAAAAAAAAAAAGTAGTTCTAGAAATTATGGTTCGAGCAATCCTTATAAATGCTTTTGTAAGACTTGAAGTTTTACAAGGTTGATCTGGTAGTTTGTAACTTATTATGCATAATGTTTCTAATTGGTATTGTCTCTGTTCCAAATCTGTAATGTGATTTTGTCCTTTGTGTTGTTTTAGGCGCCATTTTCTGCAGTGCCCGCAAGGCTTGCTTTTTGGCAAGCATTTTGAAAAGCTTATTCAGTGTGATCCTCGTCTCAACTTCTTAAGCCAACAGCCAGAAATTGTGTTAGAATCTCCATTTTTCGATGCTAGAGTTACAGTATCAGGTGACCCTGATGAATATGGACGTCGGTTTGGTCCAAAAAATGAGGAGGGGCCTGCTATATTTGGTTTGCAGGATTCAGCATCACCTTCTGGAACACACTCGCCACCGTGTAAAGATGAACAAGATTTTATTGGTAGAGGTCCTGAAAATTATTCCCAGGAAATTTCTTCTCCTAGCTCAGGTAAATCTGTAAACGATAAAACGAGTTACTGTGGTAGATATGGTCATAATTAGTTAACCATGCATCATCTTTCTTTATTGTCAAAGCTCGTTGATATAACAATTGAAGTCTTCATCTTATATTATTAGGAAGTTGCTAAATTTCTTTGCTAAAAAAATTTGCACACCTCTGAAATTTCAGAATCCCCTTGTTGAATGGACTGTTCATCCAGAATAAATCCCATGTCCCAATCTCCCATGACTTGTATTTTCATCTTATTTTTTTGGGCTCAAGATTCCATTCCCATGTAATTTGGTTCTGTTTTCTTGCTTTGTCAAAATATTGAGTCAGAAGCAGTCAATAATCATTGTGTAAATAACTTGAACAGTTATAGAATCACTTACTGTTCCTTACACTAGAAATTATTTTGTGGGTCCAATTTGAAACAATTAGTCAGAAACTGAAAATATGTGAATGAAGTCCATTTATCAGTGCCCCTTTGGTTTGATAAGCCTCATCTACAGCAGGCCTCTGGTGCTAAGGTTAAGATGGATTAGGACTTAAAACTAGCACTTGAGATCATAAAATGAAAAGCATTATTTAACTGACTCGAATCTAAATCATACTGAACATAATACTTGCTAACATTCTCCCATCATGCCGACTACGTCTAGTCAGCATTTGGTGGGGTGTGAATAGAACTCCCCTTTACACTTATTTTTTAGAGGAATCATGTGAATAACCGTCATATCAAAAAGAGCTGTCTTTCATGACGTGAATTTTATTTTTTATTTTGGGTGAAGTTTGATGTATGTGATATAAAGTCTGGCACAAATGTGAGACCATAGCTAGTGGGACAATTTGCTACGACCTCTTAATCTGTCGGAATTGGTGTCAGATGAATGTTGTCAATGTTTGCTCAACTTAAGCACGTGGCCTTCTTGTATCTGGTTTATCAGTTCCACTATGTCACATAAACCTGTTTATCCTTATTCTATGAATATTTACTCCATATTTTATGATGTGGAAGTATTACAATTGAGTTTGGTATGTGGGCATTGCATCACATTTGTTGTGGGTCTAAATTGTCTTCTATTTGTAGTGATGGACACCCCTGCAATTGATAAAATTGGGAGCTTTGGAGCTGAAACCTCAAAGACGCCCAGCAATTTTAATCAAATGAAAGTTCCTGGACTTCCCATGTCGATGTCAATGAGCGATTTCGTAAGCCACATTGGACAATGCATTTCTGGAAAGATATCTGGCAAGGAGCAACCTAGCAGAGATGTTTTGGAGGAGATTACTCAATACATGTTCAATGACTCGCAATTCACCTTACCCTCAGATGAGCAATACGTCATGTCAAGGGTCAATTCCCTTTATTGCCTTTTGCAGAAGGATCCTTCTACAACACTAAACTTGCAAGCCAAAACTGATGACTGCTTTGATGTAAATGATAATGGGAAAACAGCTGAAACTAACTCCGCATCTGCATCAGCTTATGGGAGTAAGGTTTCAGATGGTTTTCTTGCACCTAAGGACGAGTCCAATGAAGGTAAGTCCAGTGCTGTTCCAAATGATGATGACAATAAGCAGGAACTGACAATGCCAAGAAGGGACTCATTTGGGGAGCTTCTTCTAAATATTCCTAGGATAGCATCCCTTCCTCAGTTTCTTTTTAACTGGTCATAAGTTTATGATATTTAATCAAGCTAGAGAGTAGTCATCTACGGCCCTCGTGTAGCCCTGTACAAAGACAGAAATCTATGTCGGTTCTCACATCTGTGAATACAACAGTTGCAGGTTGTTCCTAAAACGTGTACAGCTTAGGGATTCAGAAATGTATGTTGATGAAGAATCCTGATACGTTGATAACGTAGACCTGGTTCTTGCAAACTGCTTTAGTCCCTCTGCGTTTTGTTCAACCTTTGTGTATAATGATCAAGTGTTCTTTTATAGCCATGTGAGTTTTGTGAAGACTTTTAGTCTTGTTGTCTCTGAATATTTGGGAAAATAAATCAACACCTTGGGCGATACCAGTTGTGTACGCTGTTGTGCTCATAGGTTGATCTGATATTATTAACCAGCTTGCCATGCTGCTCCTTAAGACTACAAACCAAAATACTTCAAACCGTTTATAGAATGAAATGTTTGATTCTTTGACAGTATAGACTAAACTATCCAAGACAAATATAGTTTCAATATTTACTTTGGTATATGACTTTTGCAAGACTCACAATTTTATAATAGGCATGTGCAAGCATTGGCACTGCATATTATACATGTGCATCTCTTATTACTTCTACTCTCTCCAACCAAATGTACAAAAAGAATTCAAGAAACCAAATAAAGAAACAATTATGGTGCGTCGGGCCCTTCATCATCCACAGGGTCATCTTCTCCCAGCATGTTCATTAGCATGGTGACCTGGTCTTGCAGCATTGCATTTTCTCTCTCCACCTCCGACCGTTTGCTTCGCTCTTGCAGGAGCTGAAGTTGCAAGTGTTCTAGGCACCTTGCATCCTCTTCCAATTGCTCATTTAGCCCATCAATTTCCCTATCCTGAAGAGTTAACCAAAATAGAAGCTTAACTTATTGCGACCATTCTTTTTTTTCTTTTAAAAAAAAAAAAAAAAAAAAAACCTTTCTAATAGAGGAGAAAAAGGTCAGGTGTTTAGAAATTACACCTTTCTGTTCATTTCCTGCACAGCGATCCTCCGCATACTCTCAACCACGTCAACATTGACTAGCTTTCGCTTTTTTCCAATCAGCCACCCCTTAGGATAGGCTGTGGCATCAAAGTCCGGCGGAGGAAGTAAGGATTCAGCCGACGGTCGCTTCCCATTGATATTTGTTATAGGTTCTAAGGGTTCAAAAAGAGCCTTTCGACGTTCAGAAAGCTCAGGTGCTGGAGCTAAGTCCTGCATCTCCTCCTCAGTGACGGGCTCTTCCTGTTTGTCGGGAGTATTATTAGCAGTATCTTCTGTTATCTTGTCTACATTCCTCCCGCTAGCTGTGGGAAACAAGTTCACTTTCTAGTGCTATTGAATTTAGAGATAGATGCAGCAGATTTGTAAAATAAGGAGGCACCAAAAGTTCAAACCACAATGGATATGTAGGATGAGAAGGCACTGACTGATATGTGGAGTACAATAGCACCAGCCATTTCACTCCACAAAATTGAGGAAGTATAGAATACATGCATACCATGCATAATTGCAGCCATGTCCATCAGTTCAGTTAAATGATCATGGAAGAAATGCAGTTAAAGAGACAGATGAAATTTGACACTTGGCATATTCTTAATAAAAGAAAAACCCTCAAAGCTAATTTGGCCTCGTTTGGTGGCTTGACCTCAACTGGACTATTTCAATTAAATTGGGATTGTCTTTACCGTTGTGCGTCAACTTACAAATGCTGGGACTGGACTTCCTTCCATCCTTCTTAAAATAAATAAGGTGCTCGGCCAAAAGGCGATTAATTAACAACTAAATCAAAGATGAACCTAGAAGATAATACAAAATCTGTGTTGGAAAGACTTCAAATTGGAAACTGAAATGGATGATTTGATCGACAGGGGAAGGATATAATGTAGCAGATAAAAAAAATAAAATCCAATAAAACCTTACAAGTAAAAAAGGTTGCGTAAAACAGAGAACAGGAACAGGAGAAAGGGTTTTTCCTCTTCCCAGCCACAGGAGGAAATCACACTTCAAGTGCAATCATGCATCCCAACCAACAAGACACTTGAAAAAGAAAAACAGGAAAAACAAGAAAAACAAGACAAGAAGACAACAAAAAAGGTTCATATTGTAATAATGATCAAAGGTTGGGAAAGCGTCACATCATGAACAAGTGTAAACAGAAGAACTTCTACAGATTTTCATTTTCGTTTCCAAAGAATTGGGAACTTGAAACCTAGTGCCAAATTATGAGCAGTACCCAAAAACAAAAATTAGCACAATAATGGCAATACTTAATGCAATCAGATTTTTTTTTTTTGGGTCAAGTATAATAATTCGAAGATGCTAGCCGAAAAAATTATTAGAACTGACAAAAAAAAAACGAAAACCAAGAAATGAAATGCCATAGGATCAGGAATAATAAGGTTTAGATTATAAATTTGCAATTAAATTTGGATGAAGACATAGAGCCCATACCACACGTAGCATTCAAACTTGTCCATACGCCAAGACCAGAGAAAAGTATGGTCGCATTTTTCTATGAAATAAAAAGTATGGTCACCTTTGGGTAAATAAAAAATTAGATATGCTGTGCTGTGTATTCAAAGTCAAGAAAAAAAAAAGACTCTTTGGAAAAAAATAAAAACAAAACCAAAGGCCAAGAGTAAAGCGTGAAAACAACAGAAGATTATAGGCCAAAAATGAAAAGAAAAATATAATTAAATACATATAATTATGAGAGAGAGAGAGAGAGAGAGAGAGAGAGATTTAAGCAAACCAACCCCAGCAGAGTAACGTATGAGCAAAGTCAGCACCTCCTAACAACAGTTTAATTTTACGTCTCTCTCTCTCTCTCTCTCCGTGTTATTTTTTTAATCCGTTTAATTATAATAGAAGTTTTAGTGACAGCTCAAAATTGTTTAGAAATGATAATATGATCAGATGAGAAGGAGATGGAATTATGCTGGAATTTAGCTTCAAAATGTTAAATAAAATTTTGGGAAACCATGCAATAAGCCTCAAGAACATCCATAGGAATTATGATAGCTATTAAGTTGTACATAATTGGGTAGGTGGGTTTGTCTTAAATCATGCAAACATCACCAAAAGCAAATCTCAAATTATTCAAATGAATTGGTGAACTCTCAATTGGGGAAATTTGGAGAGAGAGAATGAAAGAGAAACAGAGGAGCTATATATTATACTTACTACCTGATCTCTTTCTGGGTTTCCAATCAATCCTTGTGGAAGAGAGAGGAGCAAATCCTTCCAAAGCTCCATCAGCCTTCTTCCCATCTGTAATCTGGCCTTCCATGGAACAGAAATTAACAAGAAGAAGAAGAAAGAGAAAGAGCTTCAATTAAACCCCTACCTTAACTTGGTTTCTGATTCCTTAAACAAGAGAGAGAGAGAGAAGAGAGAGAGAGAGAGAGAGTTTTTTTCTAGTTGTTGGGTTGTGTTTATTTCAGCATTTTTCTTGTTCTTCTGATTTATGTTCCCTCACCTAGAAGAGAAGACCGAGGAGATAAAATGTTAAGTCGATCAACACAATGGGGGACCATGTGGGTATTTTGACGGTTGAGATTTGGCATTTGGTGGAAGATTTGAGGCTAACAGTTGTCCCTTTCTCTGCAATTGGGTCCCTCTCATTTTCTTGCATGGTTATAATGTTTTTTTAATACTTTTTATTATATAATATTTTAACAAATTATATGAGAGGGGTGTCAATTTGGTTTACCTGTTTTTTATTCCCATGTTTGTTGTTCAAGTCCTCCCACAAATCTCAGCCAAAACCTATCAGAATTTAAAACGAGAAAATGTTTTGTTTCTCTTTGTTTCTCTAGAGAGAGAGAGAGAGAGAGAGAGAGAGACAGCATATCCTTATGTGTGTGAGCATTTTTCTTCAACTATGCTCCTCACTTTGATGATTGGGCCCTCTATATTCAAAGGGGTTGGATCTATGGACTTTGGGCTGGTTTTGGGTTTGATTTTGTGGTTTGTGACACAGCAGGTCAGTTCCCTTGAAATAGATACATATGAGATAAACTATGGGGCTTCCTGTGTAATGACGGACTTTTTTGGAATGGACTATACTTAGGAATTGTTTTAAATTAGCGTAGCTTAGTTTAAGTTAGATAAGATTCGTCCTATGTTTGGTATATGCTTGGACTAGGATTATATATATATATATATATATATATATATTATCGACGCCTAATAAGAAGATGACACGTGAAAAATGAATATTCATTAGGTAAACTATAACACTAATTAAATTCTATTTAATTAGGGAAATTATCTTTGATTTAAGATAGGAATATCTCCCTAAATCAAAGAACCAATTTCCACCAACTCTCTTGGCGCAATTCCTATCATTTTGTTGGGGAAAGAATCATCCTAACCAAATAGGGATTATTCTCCCAAAACCCTAGCGCGCGCACACACACACACACACACACACACACACTCTCTCTCTCTCTCTCTCTCTCTCCCGCTCCTCTCACCCTTTCTCCTCACATGGCTAAGTGCCACCACATATGGCTCCAGCCACCCAACTCTCCTTGTGACAGAAAACTCCATCCATTTTAGCTATTGTCGTATCTTTATCGAGATCCAATTGAACTAACTTAAGCATCGGAAGGCCTTTGGGCAACACCCCATGGGTGTGGTCTATTTACTCATATTTATTTCATATGGATCAAGGAAGAAAGCAAAGGAAGATCGAAGGTTGAGGAATCAACCCGTGAATATTCCTCATGCTTAATTTTGCTCAAACATTTTGGTGCTTTCATTGAGAGCACGAGGTATACTCAAAACGTGCTCTTGAATCAAAGGAATATGTTTCCTCCTTTTCATTACTTAACCGAAGCCTTCCAAACAACCATGGTTGGAAGCACGTGAACAAGAAGTTAGGATGCCGCAACAACCCATGACAGACTCGAGTCACCACAACGTCGTGGCTCCTGGCACCGCAACTGCTGCCACAACCCTAGTTGATCGCGATGTGCGCCGCCACTCCTCCACTCGGTCTCACGACCTAGAACACCTATTAGACGATCACCGTCGCTCCTCTTCACAGTCTCGTGGCTGCCATGACTCTGCAGCCGCCAGATAGAGCAGCCGCCATCCACTCAGCCTCACGGCTAGATTTGATGCCCTCTACCACAATTGTGTCACCGCGCTCCATCCTCGAGATCGCCGCTCATGACCATCTTGGTGCTGCATCCAACTTGAGATCCGTTGTGGAACAACTTCATTCATTCCCTCATTTTCCGCCGTGTTCAACGTACGCTCATGTGTACACCTCTAGCGAAACCCTAGCCCGTGTGCAATTGAGCTATACACAATTTTCTCCTCATGATCCACAAAGTTAAGCAGACCTCAGTCTTAGAGTTGACCAACTGGCTCAAAGAGCATACTCCCAAACCAACTTGGTTGGACAGCTTCTCAACCAGATTGATTTGGTCTGAGACGTTGGCCTTAGACCGCATGACGAAGAGAGGAGGATGAATGAACGCACCTATATGCAGTTCGAGAGGTCCCATGCAAGTCGAGTAAGAGCAAGCAGCCAAGGAGAAAGACAATAGCGTGCTTAGCATGTTAGCATGTCGCAAGCATTTGTGAGCCCCACTGAAAGTAGATCAAGTCTCCGATTAAGATTAAGTCCAAAGATCAATGTGCACGAGAGGTTGGGCCCACGATTTGATGTTCACGCCCTACTGGGCCCGCAGAGAAGTATTCATGTGAGACTAGGCCCCCGAGGAGATCAGCCTTGTGATAATCTCCATGAAGTACGAGAAGAAAGATGTTCACCTGCTCGATCCCAAGGAGCCACCTAATGATGACAAGCTACAGAAGGTTGCTCACAAGCTCAGTCCACCAACACATTGCTCAGGGAAGAACAATAAAAGAGATTTGCTAAGTAAAGACAACGATGAGGTAAACCAGCGATGCTTGCATAATGGAGGACACCGACGTGAACTGCAAGCCATGTGAACAAAAGATGTCAAAAAACTCATGAATGACCGACTTTGATACTTGAAGATTAGAGACGATTTCGAAGATGTTATGCACAAGGAGATTCCGATCTCGAGAGTCATTTGAAGCACTTTAAAAGAGATTCCGATCTTGAGAGTCATTTGAAGCACTTTAAAAGTGTTATGATTCTCTATAAGCCCCAAGATGAACTGATGTGCAAGGTGTTTGCAATGACCTTACGAGGAACAACCCATGATTGGTTCCATACCCTGTCATCCGGGTCGATTAACAGCCTCAAGGAGCTAGCTTTCATCTTCACCAAAGAGAGAAACGCATGACAATTGCTAAAAGCATCCTAAGGGAGACGTACACCAAAAAAGCTACCATCTAAAAAGTGTCCTAAGGGAGACGCAAGAAGGCGGCCATAAGAGTCCTAATTGAGTATATCATACACACATGTATCCTCTGTGGAGATGGGTTTGTCAACCTTTGGACCAGCTGTTCTCGTATCCGAAGAACCTTTTACCCTAATAGACAACTCTTTACCTTTTTTAGCTACAACCATCCTTACCTCTGAAGGATTCAACGACGCTGAATTAGCTCTGTGCTTGATTGCTCGTGGTTTGGCAAATGGATTGCGATTGTTAGATATAAGAGCGGTCCTCCTAGTTCGATCCTCATTCCTTGACTAGTGCAGACGACTCGAACTTCAGTGAGGAATGTCAGCAGCCCTTTGTTTCTTGGCAGGTGGTTCAGATAGACTTCTTTGCAGGGTAAATTGCAGGTTTTGAGCTTGTCAGTTGGAGACTTGAGAAGAATGTCCTAAACATTCTGCATGCCACCAATCTTTTTGCTATCCACACCGACAAGGTGCTTGACCCTGGCAGACGACGGAGGAGCAGCTAAGTCTTCGCAACAGCTTGAGACTTCTCAAAGAAGAAGACTTAATCACAGCATAATAGAGTCTCGGCTTCTTTCTTAGGGGAGACACATCTCTTGCTTGCAAGGTTGCAGCTTTATCTTTGGAGGACCTGACTCATTCGGCTAACTAATCATCCGAGTCTGGGCCAAACTGCTTCCATCTCTCAATATCTTTGGCAGGGGGCAGATCATCACCTTCTTCTGATACTTGCTCAACAGCCAACGTCATTCGCAAAACTTTGTAGGGATGTTCAGGCCCCGGCAGACCATAGCCATGCCCGGTTCGAGATCCAATTTCTTGCTGATATCATTCTTTACAATTAGAAAACAGAATTCATTTAGTCACACATCAAAGAATTCAAATAAAATTGAAGCAGATCAATAGAGTATGACAGACCATTGCCAACCTCACCTTCCCACCTTTCGCTCACCTCTAACACATAGGCATGCCACAAAGTATGCCCCACCTCGAAGAAGTAAAAGAACAATCGTACCATCAGATCCAATTTAAAAAAGTGGTTCAGATTATCAAAACAGATTATTGCTCAGTAGACATTTGGGGTATATTGGCTTGGGGCACACTCCATGACACAAAACACCTTCCTGAAGAACTTCGATAATGGGAATGTGAAGCCCAAGGAGAAGTAGAAGAGACGGAATGTGATAATCCTGGCATCCAGATCATTCGGACCCACGCGAGGTACATCGTTAGTTAAAGGCGCCGCCACCGACATGCACGTCCATCGGTATGACAGAAGCATAGGTGGCGCGCTACTTGAAAGTGAGCATCGGTCGTGACACGATGCAGATTCGTCACAATTCTTTTCTTGTACACCTTGGAACCACCCACAGGTACAAAGACACTTGTGAACTCGGTAATCGGCTACTTTCATTGGAAGACATGATAGTTGAATAGCTGCAAAAAGGGAAGAAAATTGCAAGTCAAATAGCATGTCAAAACCCTAAGTTGCGGCAAAAAAAAAGGGCATTAGATACGAGTCGCCAACAGTCGTCGACAACGGTTGACAAATGCCATAGGAGCAGCCTAGACCTCGCAAGCGCCATGCCATACCAGCTCACGACACACCAGCTCGCATCAAGGTGTAAACTTCGTGGTCTCCGTTTCAGTGCTACCAAAAAAAATAGTACGACATGTGGAGAAGGAATAAGAAGGCAACATGTGGAGAAGGTATATTCCTTAGGTCAACTAATTACCCTAATTAAATCCTATTTAATTAGAGAAATTATCTTTGATTCAATAGAGAAATATCTCCTAAATCAAGGAACCAATTTCCACAAAAATATCTTGGATTAATTTCTATTATCTTTTTGGGTAAGAATAATCCTAGCCAAATAAGGATTATTCTCCCAAAACCCTATCATACAAGGAGCCTATAAATATATGGCTACACAAGGTATTCAAGGTAATTCTAATTTTTTCTCTAATTCCGTCTCTCTCTCTCTCTCTCTCTCTCTCTCTCTCTCTACACTCTCCCTCACACGGCTCCAGGCACCCTACTCTCCCCGTGAGAGAAAATTCCATTAACTTTGGCTATTGTAGTATTTTTATCAAGATCCAATCGAACTAATTTAGGCATCGGAGGGCCTTTGACCAACACCCCTGGTGTGGTCCGTTGACCTAGATTTGTTTTACAGGAACCAAGGGAGAAGAAAGAGAAGGAAGATCGAAGATCGAGGAATCAATCCGCGAATTTCCTCATACAGAAATTTGCTCAAAAGATTCAAGTCCTCATGGTGCTCATATGTGAGTTTCCCCCCTCCCCTTCCAAACTTCAGAAAAAGAAAGAAAAAAAAACTAGGAAACACATTATATATGTGGTTTTATGGGATTTAAGAGGTCAACATTTTAAAACTGCCTAGTCTGAACAAATTTTGAGTTGCTTCATATTAAAGTAAACAGAATGCAGTTGTTGAAGATATGTTGGGGAGTTAAAGAAAGAGGTGGTTGTCCAAATAAATGAAGTAGAGATTGCTTTAATATTTTGGGTTTCACAGTAAAATCAATGGTTGTTTAGGTAAATCTATAGAATTGGGAAAATGAGAGGCATTTTGAAACATTTTCAGTTTGTGTTGGATGTCCAAAGAAATCTGCAAAATTCTTAAAATTTTAGAAAGGGTGTTTAGATAAATTGGGCTCCCAGATACAAATTTGCACCGTTAGTTTGAATATTGCAATAGACATGTCCATACATTTGATCGGTTGGTTTGAAAATTGCAATAGACATGTCTCAGTAAGAACTTCTGCATAAAGTTCATTTCCTAGGTCAAACATTAAAGCCAAGATAAGGTATAGGTATTGAAATATAAAAATTTTGTCTGGAACAAAATTTCAGATTAGATTGGATAACTCACAGCCACGTTTTGTTCACCATTTTGAAGTACTTGGTTATTTTATTTCAACTATAGTTCTGAACCGGTCACGTTTGGAGCCTAGGATTGGATTTCATTGAATAACTCAATAAATTCAAGGTATGTTTAAGTAAGAAATGAAGCCCAACTTCCAAATTTTGTCCAAATTTGAGAAAGGGGGATCTAGTCGGGGGTGGGGGAGGGAGGTCTGGCTTGAGAGGTTTTTTAATTTTTCATTCCTTGAACATTTTTTTATTTTTTATTTTATTTTAATTTAATTTGTAATTTTAGATTAAAAAAAAAAACATGACTCATGTGCCAAGCACATAATATTTTTATGGAAAACAATCGAAAAACTTGACATAAGGGTGACGACATTGGCTATTTTTATGACGTCCAAGTCCTCAATTGGCTAAAAAAAAACCTCCCAGGTAAATCGAAACTAGTGTGATAGTTCATGAGGCAAAACAATAGTTTACCCTTAAATGATACTATAGTGAACTGGTACTGGTGTGCATAATCAATTGCAAAAATTGTCGTCATAGTGTAGTATTTGCTGCTAACCATGCAAAATTGTGACATGAGGATGAGCAGAGGTAGGGAATGCAATAGGACAGCAGGAGCATGATAGCTGATATAATACTTGGCCCTAAAACTTTAAATTCTAGAACCCTGTGGTGGCAGGATATGACGAAAACTTTAGGTTCATACAATGGCAAGTACGATCCATATTAAGGAAATGGGTGTGCTATGTACAACTTTTAATGATCTATATATTTATGGACCAAATCACCACCTCAGCCCTAAGAAAAGATTTGTGAACTTAACCTATATAGAAAAACATGTCTAAAATTTCACTAAAACCTTTCCCCTATTTTTGACTGATTCAAAATGAATTTAGAGAAAAACCGGATTATATATTTGAAAAACTAATGCACAAGGCATGGAGGAATCAACATGTTGAACCAATCCTAGATTCAACTCTCACCGATGGCACAAGGAATGCACGGAGGATTTTTAACTTCCTCTTCAGGGGTGATAAGCCTCAAGCAGTGGTCATGAAAGGTGTGGCCACACGGTAGAACAGCAACAACTGGTCGAATAGCTGGCACGAAAACAGGGCCTTCTGGTGTGAAGGAAAGATCCCTCTTGCAAATCAAACACTTGTGCCCAATTGGCTGAGTTTGATTTTGACCAAAACCTGCAAAAGGCAAAGACGTACTACCATCATCAGTGTATTGTAGTATTATCAATGTATTACTATCTATCAAAATCACTATGATACAAATGCAAGATGTATCAGACGCAGTCTTCCAAACTTGAAAGTATACGTTGTAGTGTCATATTATTTCAGAAATAACCTTGCTGAACATAGAATCCAAATTTGGAGGGAAAGGCTCGTCTGAGCATAAACAACCTTGGCAAACCAGACACGCCAGAGCCAGACATGCCATGGAATGATTCTACAATTTTAAACTTGACTTGAGAAATGGAAGAATTAGGTATGAGGCACAGAAGATCCTTTTCATGGATGATCAGGTGCTTGAGAAAGTACATTGGGAAAATAATTTGGGAAAAACAAAAAGAAACTGAAACCAAAGAATTATCCAACGTGCCCATGCAAGCCTCACAAACAGGATCCAGGCTAGACCCAACTCATTCTTCCAAGACATGTTCCATGAAATGTGCCGCAATGGATTGAGTGGAAACTAGGACTAGAAATGGCATGACATGTCAAAATAGCCATGTTAAAACAGTAAAGAATATGGTGATAGAAGATAAGTAGGTATTGAGAAATATAAAGACAAATTAAAGAAAAGAAGTCCATGCGGAAAAAGCATCAAGCTATACCTTGCCATTTTATATGGAAAGTGGAAGCAGTCTGGGGCTGGGATGGGAGAGGTGGAGCAATCTGGGGAGACAAATGGAGCGGTGAAGCTGTCTGAGATTTTGCTGGGAGTGGTGAAGCTGTCTGAGATTTCTCTGGGAGAGGTTTAGCAGTCCAAATTTTCTGTGGGAGTGGTGGAGCACTCGAGGGTTGGGATGAGAGTGGAGGAGCCATTCGGGGCAGGGGTGTGAGAGAGCGAGCATTCTGGGATAAGGTTGGGAGTGACGTAATACTTCTGACTCTGGATCTGAGATTTGGAGCAGCCTGGGGTAGGGGTGGGTGTGTGGTTTTGGCTTCAGATGGGACTGGAGGAACAATTTGGCGCATTGATGAGAAGGAGCGAGCATTCTGGGATACGGATGGGAGTGACGCAGTACTGCCTTTGAGTCTGAGATATGAAGCAGTCTTGGGTAGGGGTTGGTGTGATGCAATAGTTTTGGCTTGGGATGGGAGAGAGGGAGCAATCTGGGACAAGGGTGGGAGTACAGCAGTACGTCTAACTAGGGTTGGGAGAGAGGGAGCATTCTCAGATACGGGTTGGATTGATGCAGTACCTTTGGCTTGGCGTGGGAGAGACTGACTGGTCTGGGTTAGGGGTGGGAGTAATGCAGTACTTTTGACTTGGTGTGGGAGAGAAGGAGCAGTAGGAGCTGGGACTGTCAAATTAGATGCGTTGGATAAATGCAGTGATGGAACAAGCAGGGGCAAATTTGGAGCAAATGGACCAACAGAAGATTGGGCTCTTCTCTTTTTGCGTTGAGCTTGGGAAGCCGCTGCTGGGGGTTCTTCTGCAACCCTCTTAAGAGATGTTCCAACCAAAGCACTAGAACCCTGAACATTCCTATTAAGTTTGGTAATTGGAACTTCTTCACCTAAAGTAGTGCAAGTCATCAAGAGAATCGCATAAAATTTCAGAGGCTATATTCAAGCATGGTCAAGACTCAAGAGTATAGAATTGTAACTACCAGTCATCACGGATCTAGAAAGGTCTGTAGAAGACTGAACAGCACCAATGACTTGAGGTTGACAAGAATTACCTGCAAGCAACCATCAAATGTGTAACAAAACTTCCCTCCATTACATAAGATTATATGTTTGTTGACCTGAGTGCCAGCCAGTCGTGTCCTAGACAAATATGAGTTCTGCTTAAATATTAGAATCTTGTACACAATACCTATTTATGATACCTATCAGTTATTTATATTAAGTTACACTCTAGCACAATCATCATTTTAGCCATCTACCCTGTTCTTCAATCCCTTTTTATCAATCAGCTAAAAATGAAGCCAAGTGACAGTAAAAACATGGCTATGCAAGTGTATAATATAGCTGCACACTTGATTACTACATTCAGCTAGGCCAATTCTCCTGTCTACCTATTCGTGACAGGACATTATTTTTATGAGAAATGCTCAAGATCTTATTATGATTAAAGTCCACAAAGATATTGTGTTTTCAGCCTGAATCTCAAAAAAAGGATGAACTGGTTACATATACATTCACAACTAAACATTGCCAGTTATATAGGTAGGTGGCCTTACTAGGTAGCTGGCTAAACCAAAATTTCCCTGGAACATGACCTCTTTCAGCAACTTGTGCAGCAATACCCTGGTTAGCTGTGGAAAGCTTCCCTAAAGAGAGTTGCAGAGTCAGTCAGCAGGGAAGCTACAGAAAATGGAACTTTTAGTAAATCTACTAATTGACATAAACATATAGAAGTTGCAGTAACCAACAGAACACTGGTAACCAGCCATGCAAAGGACCTCCTGTCAAGGGCCATGAAAGACATGATATTCAAAGTACATTGAGAACTTATGTTGACTATTTATGTGGGGACCCAATATGTGAGAAGAGAGAACAGAAGAAAGAGCAAGTGTGAAACGCACAATTCATTTCTTTTATATTTCAATCAATATGGTAAAATAGAAGTCAAATTACCTTGTTACGGAAATGATTATACTTAATTCTTAAGTGATATTTGGATGAGAGAAAACTTTATAACAATACAGTCCTCTCATTGCCTGTAATTCTTAAAATGTGTTCATTCAGACAATGATGAATCCTGCCTCATATGGATCACAATTAACACCTAACAGTTTCAATCTAGCATAAGAGAACCATAAATTAGTTATCCCGCACACAGTAATGTACCATGTGACTTCCGTAACATACTTGCTAGAGTCCACACTCGTCAGACATGTGGAATGACAGTAGATCAATACAGAGCAAGTTTATACAACCTCAAGGGGTAGTGACCAAAACAGATTCGATGACCTTACTGGTAAACTTCTATGGCATCCATCCCACCAACCCCTGGACAGCTCCAATCAATAAGAGACACTCTCTTACTTCACGGTGGTAGGCAACCTAACCATGACGTGACACTCCACCGAGTAAAGCAGAATTCTAGATTTGGTGGAGGGAAAACAATCAAAGATATTCCATGCAGGACTTACTCCAATGGCCAAGGGATCTCATGTGGCACTAACATGCAAAAGTGGTCACTGCCCAATAAAAACTCATCCTCGAGTTCATAAAGAAAATGAAAAATAGAAAAACTTTTTGGACCCTCAAAACCTTAAGCTTCTTTTGGGTACCTTGATTTTATCACCCGAGATTCCAAGTGTGCACCACAACAGTGCTCCAACATCTCACAGTTTTGTCTTGTAGGCCATTCTTGAACATCAACAATATCAAGGCACCCGTATAGAAGTGAAACTAAAACATGCAACTGGAAATTTTCATTTTCTTATACATCCAAAAAAGGAGAGTAAGAATATTCCAAACTTACCGAACTCATCGTGCAGGGTAGTGCTTCGTGTAACACCAATAGGAGGAAAAACCATGGATGAATCAGAAAAGAGGTTCCTGGAAGTTTCAGATACAGTCAGACAAGTACTTGTACTCGAAGAAGGTGATAATGCCAACCCATTTGCCCTGTTCTACATCCAGAATCAGGGAGCTCAGCTAAGCTGCTACCAACTGGTATGAAAGATACAGCAGGGCTGTACTGAAAACTGTCATTAGGAGGATCAATATATGCAGATCTTGTATCCCAGTTCCCCTCAACGCCAAGACAAACATTCCTGTTTCCCGGTATAAGAAAATGATGTTGGTCATCATCTTGTGGCATCTGCACAACATAAGGTGGATTCAGAATGAACCTAGAACTAGAACTAGAACTAGTATCATATATGCTATTACATTTTAGTTAAAAGAAATCCAGCTACCCACATTGTTTTTCATCACAGCAAATCCACCCACATTGTTCTGAAGACAAGGGAAACCAGCAGCCACATCAGAGGAAGGATTCAAGGAACCTCTGTCTTCTTTTCGACCATAGAAAGTATTTGGTTGAGGAAGGGCAACCCTTCCAAAATTATTAGTGACATTTATTCCTGATCTATTAGATTTAGATAAATCCTCCGTCTTCGTGCCAATTCCCAGGGTTAGGAGACTCGCATCAAATTTGTCTGGACAATCCTCTTGAACTTCACTTGCCATGAAATTGTTATTTAGCGCAATGTCTACACCATCTATGGCATGGGATGGCACAGTATTGCTAACTCCATCACTTATGAAATTTCTTAATAGCTGAGGCCTACCTGTATTACTATTTAGTTCTTCACTCCGCTGGATACTTTCTAAGGCTGCTGCTGAATTTCCTTTAGCAGTTACTAATTTCCTGTGAACATAAGAATTTTGAATAATGTTGACATCGGACGTGGCACTGACCACATTATCAGGAGGCACTGAATAATCAAGGATGTGATATTGACTAAATTCAGTTTTTTTCCCTTCCAAACCAAGAAAATTTGAAACTGGGCTTGGTAGGACCGGTGTATGACCCTCCGCGTATACAGAATCATAGTCAAAAAATGGATTCTGAGAGTTGCTGAATGGAGTGACATCGGTCATTAAATTTATACCAGTCAGCGGCATTTCCATGGCATAAGAGTTAGTCGTTCCATACATGTCTCCAAAAGGAAAAAGAGAGAACGGTGTTGTGGTACATGGCATGGTTATATCATCAACTCCAGAAGCATTACGATTGTTGAGAGTCCCCATGAAGTTAGCAACTTCATCGTTTTTAACAGGGATTTCACTTTCCTTAAGCCATTGTAATGGTGAAGTAGAGCCAGGGGGATCATCTCCATGTTTCAACATGTCATTTGCCATCTGAACAAAATCAAGTCAGGAAAAAACAGGAAAACAAGACCTTTTTAGTAGTAGATAAAAAAAGGTACTGTGAATTAATATATATACATTAATTGATTTTTGAAAAATTGACTGCAAAGCCTTGTAAAAAACAAAAGTGAGGAGCTTGAAACTTTCTGATCATTATAGGACACAAGCCAACAAACCAGAAAACAGAGGGACTTAGGCAGATAGGATCAAAGAATGCCAGTATATTTCATTAACTGGGAATTTAGATGTTCAAGTATTTTACCAAGAACAAATATGATACTTATAAACAATGAATTGAATATATACGATTTTTGTCCTCAAAGGCTACATTCTCTTACAAAATACATTATAGAGTCCCAAACAAATGATAGTACGCAGCTCATAAACCCAATGGAAGCTCTTAATTCATCAATCAACAACATTACATCTACCCACCAAAAATATCAAATAAATATCGAATAGACGGCACACTCATAAGTCCTTCAACTAGTATATTATACAGATATTAGCCAGCCACACACCCCATTAAAACTCAAAAACCCCACAACACATACTCATTGAACTCAAAAAAGAAAAAATCAATGAAAATCTAACCCAGATATTGTTCAACGCTATTAAAAAATAGCCATATCATAAATCATACTGAAGTGAAGTCCAATTCAGAATTTCAATATCCCAAAAAACCCGGACTCTTGAGCAAAATTTTGACCAACCCAGCAACCAAAGACAGAAAAATGCACACCGGAAACAGCTAAAATCCTAAAACATCCGAACAAAATATAAATAAAAAATTCAAAAAATAGTAAAGAACAAAGTAGAGACTAAGAGTGCGTGTAAGACCCAAAAACCAATATACATTGGAGCTCTTCCTTGGAGGAGAGGCTAGGTTCAACCCACATTAGTAGCCATGATACTTCGAAATAAAGTAACAAAGAAAAAACATCAAAAATTGCACGAGAACAGGTTCCAAAATCAATTAACCGATAATAAAATCTTTATCGAACTGAAAAAAAAAAATCACAAAAACCAAAATTAAACTCGAAACAAGAATCGTGATTGATATTTTCAAATTTTAGGGTAAAGCTGGAAGCGATTTTTACCTCTGATCACTGAGGCGTTCGCAGCGAAGGGAGCGAGATAGAAGGAGGGGTTTTTCTTTTCTTTTTTTTTCTTTTCTTTTTTCGTCTTTCTTTTGGTTCAAGAGAAGGAGGAGGGGTTTTGGGTTTGGCGCTGTTCGGGAGATTTTAAAGGATTCGGTGCGGGGTCCACCTGGCTCTGACATTACGCCACGTGGTGTATGGAGAGGTCTTCATTTGCTTTGGTGGCAGTGCTCACTGTAACAGCGTTGAGAGATAAAGTATGCAAGCCGCTAATGGGAGCAAGCCATGTCATTGGACGGTGAATGGCATTCGTTATTAAGTGACGTTTTGAGGGCACTCCTATAATTTTATTGACGAAAGAGTCCATGCGGGTGTTGTATGGCGTGGCCAAAACGCGAAGAGTAGTGGCGCAAATAGGCCTTGAAGCTCTTTCATTGGAGTTGAATTTGACAAGAATTCTATAGTGCTGCCCTTATATTTATATATAGCAATTGGAGTACTTCCACCCATTTGCCATGGCAAATGACAATGGTTACTTATTCACGTGAATAGTGGCACTTACAAAAAGTGCGTTTCCACCAATTGCCATGGCAAAGGGCAAATACTATTTACTTTTATTATTATTATTATTATTTATTTACCAAACAATTAATTTGGAGAATATTTTCGGTTGTCACATGTCATTTTTTATTATATAAAATTCTCATCTCATATTTTGGATAAATTTTTAGATAAGATTTTCCGATTAAATTTTCAAATAAGATTTTCGGTTGTCATGTGTCCATATTTATTATAAAATTCATATCTCAAATTTCAGATAAAATTTTTGTATAAGATTTTTGGCTGCCACATGTCCATATTTATTAAATTCACATCTCACTCATCATACAATTAATTACCTACTAACTCATCACACAATTGAAATACTCTTGGTTCTTATAATCTGACACAATCGAGTACAAGGACGACTTGATCATTGGCTGAGGCGGTTCCATCGGATCACGACGTGGAGGGAGTATTTTCCTTCAGATGACATAATAGTGCCATTATTTTCGATGCGGAACACACCAAGGGAATCGACTGCGGGCATTATTCACTTGAGGAGCCATGTGTAATGGTTTTCCTTTTTTTTTTTTGCCTTGAATAATCTATTAAAAAAATTAAATTGAAAATGCAAGAAAATATAAAAAAGAATGACATTAAATTGAATAAAACGACAATTAAATTTTTACCTCGTCACCAAGACTTTGACCTCTTCGATTTTTTGTCCAGGACCCTCTGGCTTCGATGGAAGATGCCATAAGATAGGTGAATAAAAATGAAAATTGAAAGTGAAAAAAATTTTGTGTAGAAAGTGAAAAATAATAGAAGGAGAAGAAAATGTATGAGGATTTGGTGTTGAAAGTGAACAACATTGGGAGGTATTTATAGAAAAAAATTACAAAATCTTTTTGATAATTTTTACAAATTTTTTCAAATTTTTTTTCCAGATATTTTAAGCCAAAAAAGGGGGACAACTGTTGGATTTGAGGGAAACCTACATGGTATGTTACCGTTGTTAGACATCGTAGGGCTAACGCCACCTGAGTTAGCACACGAAATTCAAAATTTTTAACATTGGCGCTGCAATGCACGAGCCAATGACAAATTTTTTTAAAAAAATAAATGGGTGCTAGCGTTAGCCATGACATCACCGCCTTCGTGCTCGAGGTCGGGTAGGTTTGGCCTACGGGTTGGCCACGCCGGACCCACAACTTGCTCGAATAAGCTTGGCCCGGAAGCGTCGCTTGGTCTTGGGCCTTGTCCTGCCCTGGTTAGAGGCAACGAGTGGAATCGCTCTTAGGTGAGACTCTATTTATTAATTATTAGATTAAATTGGTTAATTGTTAAATCAAATTGGTTAGTATGATCCAGTGATTAAGAGATATGACCTCACCTAAAGGCCATATATAAGGCTCTCACCATAGAATGACTCTTGAATTTGAATCTCTTGTAACATTGTAAAGATTAAAATATTATTAAGGTGAGAGTGAGTCTTAATTTTGACTCATACTAATTGCCTAATTCTAATTTCAGAAAATTATAGTACAATGGATAATTTTTCATTTTTATGTTCTTAATTGTTTCCAATGACCATTTTTTCAACAACCCAAAATTTAATCACATTTTGCCTATAAATACCGAACTCCTTTTATAACAATTTCAAAACATCCACAATTTTTAATTTTCACCACTTTTCTTTTCTATTCTGTTAGTCTAGACAAGTTTAATTACTCCAAAATAGAATATTACAAATGGCCCAATAACCAAAAACCATAACAGCCTAAGCCCAACATCATTAAAAAGCTGGGCATTTGAACTGGTGAACCGAGTTTTAAAAAAAGGGGAAAAACTCGTGTTCACCAAAAAAGTCCACCTAGACTTATAAAAACCGAAGTGGACCTCTTTGGATCAGTTCTCGTCTTTAGTTCTTGTCATGGAAAAACTGGTATAAATCAAACATGGTTGGTGATGTTAAGTTTACTTATTCATTTATATCCAAAATTGTTAATAAACCTAATTAATATTCAAATAACATTAGTAACTCCAAGTAATATCCATATATTTTAGCTCAATTAATACCCAATTATCTTAATTCCAATTTATACCAAACTAAATAACTACTCTAGCCTAATTTATTTTTCTTTTATGTGAATTATATTCGTTCTTGTTGTGCTTCTATCTTCCTCTCTTTTCCACCTATTTTTTTTATATTTCTCTTCATATTTGTTTAGACCTCTTTCTCTCCTATTTTATCCATTGTACATATTTTTCTATACATCCGTTTCTCTTTTCTTTATATCTTCAAATTTTTATCTTTCCAACCAGAAATTAGACTGAAACCGAATCGAAACCACATAGGTCTGGTTTGGTTAAGTTCTTCTAGACACTTTTTATAAACACCGAACCAAATCAAGTGTAAGTTCCAATTTTGATTCCAATTCAAGGAGAAAATTTGACCGAACTGAATCCTGACCACCCATAATTAAAAACAAAACAAACTGAACCAGCCGAATATCACCTCAAACCCTAACCCTATCAAATAAGGTCATCTTTAACTAGTAGTCGTCCCCACCGCCGCTAAGATCAGCACCACCATAACAACCACCACAACAAGGGTTCGTGAAGACACTTAGAGACTGATGAGTGGGGACAAAACCATAACATGCTCATATGGTCAAACAATGGATCTAAAAAGATCCTTAACTTCTAAAACTAAGCAGCCCTTTCACAATCATCAATCATGATAATGGGGAAAAGCATGAAGGAGGAGAAGTCGTTGGAACACTCAACTGCTAGGGGAGAGACAAAGGCATGGCTATGATGGAGGAGTTGCGATTGAGGGAGAACATGAGGTGGACAACCATGAACAAAGAAGGACAACAAAATAAAACTCTCACATGGGGAGGGGAATCTCTTACAGAAAAGAGAGAGATATAGGATTAATAGACATGGGAGGAAAAGAGAGTAGAAGGAAAGAAATAGAGGAGTGGGGAGGAGGAACACTGACCTCGCCCCCCCTTTTCCGAAATATCCAAAGCTTGTCTGATGCTGAGAAGTTTGTTGGGGAGGGTGGGGGCCCGCCTAGGGGTTAGGGTGAGTGAGGAACAATAACTTGTCTCACCACTCTTCTTTTCATTGCTCAAATTTCTCATTCATAAAAGTTATTTTTCTTTTGTCATTTTTCTCTCATTTCACTTGCACCAATTCTAAATGATGAAGATGGTTCCAATAAAAATAGTGTGAAGGTCCCATTATTGAGAATTTGCAATCAAGTTGAACAATATGGCGTTGTATGGAACACCTTCATGAGTTTCACCCCGTTAGGTAATGGATAATAGTGAAGGGCCTTAAATCTCGATGAATGACCATATAAAAAAATTGCACTAAAATCTGGGAGTGTCTCGCTTAAGTAAATAAGAGACCCAAGAGTGGGTTGAGTGAAATAAAAAATGTGAGGTTTTTTTATTAAAAATTTAGAGACCCTGATTTTGGCAAAGATACCTTTAGGAACCCAAAGATTCCCTTTTGGTCTCTAAATGGATCTCTAAATTGGTGGATAGAGACCCGATATAGAGATTTGAATTGACAATGCTCTTATAAATGGCATAAAAAATCAAAGATTTCTTCTCTCTCCAAAGTCAAAACTCTACTATGCTAACCTTCGTCATTACACATAGCCAAAAAAAGAAAGAATTCATGCAAATAAAATGTACCTCTCTCTTTTAATTTAAGAAAAAAGTTACCTCCCTCTAAAAATCACAACACAAGTGTCCATTTTCCAACAATCAAAGCTTTCGCACTAGACTTATTTCCCAATATTTCCTTTCCTCAATTTGATTTATTGATTTGTCTCATACGAATTTTATAAGAACCTAGAAAAGAGTAGAAAACACAGAGAATAGACACAATAGATTTTCCCTAAAAGATAGTAGTTGAAACACAAAAAGATTAGGAGAAAAATTTAAGAGTCAACAAGCAACATAGATTAATGATAATGGTGGAATAGCTCACCAAAGAAGCACTAGTGGGGTACCATCCAACCCTCTCTAAGAGTGAAGTTGAAAGTCTTTCAGAATAGAAATGGGTAGAGTTTCTAAGAGTTATAAAGTTATTGACTTTATCTGAATGTAGGAGAGAGGTATTTATAAGAGATGAAGAGGTATCAGATGTCCTTAATTTAAGGAAGAAGAGATGTATGGCCATGCTTCCATAATGAAGGTGATGGTTGCTTAAGCATGGTTGGATAAGTTGATTACAAGGAAGACCAACTAGAGGGCGACACTTGCTAGGATTAGGAATGAATTTAATGCATGTTTCAGCAAGGGAGTGACATTTGTCCAAGTTGGTGCACTTAGAGGGATACTTAGTGACTAAGTTCACCTACTTATGGTTTGGCCACTTAAGTCTCACTAAGAGCATCATGAGGAGTGTCTCCAAATTTTAGCCAAATTCTAGCTAAAATAGCTAGAAAGCCATTATAGCAAAGTACTTAAAATGTGTTTCCTCCAACAATGTTCTATATTTTGGCTTATCTCAAATATTTTATTATTTCTCTCTCCTACTTTCTAAATTAAAAGTTCATTAAAAAATCAAAAAGTAAGAGGTTGTGAACCTAGGGAGAGAGAAGATGAAGAAATGGAGAACCCTCAATTTCTCTCTCATCCTTTCTAAATGTAGAGAGCCACTAAACTCAAATAGGGAGTTCTCCAAAATAGAGAGCTAGATAGCAAGTCTAATGGAGCTGCTTTTTGCCCTCATTCTAGCCAAAACAGCTAAAGATCATAGTATAGCAACTCTTTTGGAGATGCTCTAAGGGGAGTTTCATGTTCATTCTAGCCAAGTGTTCTGGTCGGGTCATTATAGTGGTCCTATAAGAATATAGGTCATGTGGTCATGCATCGAATCAAGTCTGTTCGAGGGTCTCATCGGGTAGGAGGATGACTAGGCAATAAGATCCTTGCTGATAGGTCGTCCACATGGTGTCCTATCACTAGTCAATCGGCTAGAAGGGTTGAATAAGATGTCAATAATAATTAAGTTGAAAAACAAAGGCATGAGTCATTCTCTTGAAAGAAATGGAGTTCTTGTCAATTGAAATTTGAAACTTTGTTTCGGGCCTTTTTTATTTATTTATTTATTTTTTTATGAAATAAGATCTTTCATTTAAAGAGAGCAACCTAAAACAGATTACAACTCAAAGAAAGAGAAGCAAAGCTATGCGAAAGATACAGTAATGCATGCAAAGCCGATAAGCTCAAAACACAATTAAACAAACTGACACAAGAAAGAGCCCCACTATACTGAGAGTGGTATGACAATCCAGACGCAGAGAGTCATGAACATCTTGATCAACACCTGCTACATGGATTCTTTAGGAGAACTGGGAAGACCGTCACGATTCAGAACATACACAAGAGAGGTGGGG